>NC_056737.1:713563147-713695647 GCF_019279795.1 Protopterus annectens
GGGTGAAGAAGAGTGTCAGGAGTAATTTGTGACAGATGAGTACGTGTAAGAGTGAAATGGAAGGTCTACAAGAGGGTAGTGAGACCAGCTATGTTATATGGGTTGGAGACAGTGGCATTGACAAAAATATTTAGAGGTTGGAGGTGTGGGTCTTGCTTCTGCAACTTTTGCATGCACTTCCATGGAAAAAAAAATGTTTTTATTTATTTTATTTTTATTTATTTTAAATTTGTTGACTGGGAGTGTCCGACTGGACGTAGGTCCATTTTCAGCGGAGGCCCGGGGAGAAAAGCTCCACAGTAAAATAGACAGTAGTTACATTGGATTACATAGTGATTAACAATTTAACATAGCAATTACTTACAACATATTTACAGATGAAGAACATAGTACATCAGTAGACAACTAGAATCTTTATCTGTGAAGTACATAACAGACATTAACAAATGTTACAATGAGAAGTTGCTGCTGTATAATAAGTACTAGGCTTATGAGCATCTGAGCTTGTTATAATCAAGGTAGATAGTGGAGTGTAGAGAAAGGTAGTGGTTGGATGGGGTGGATGATATTAGAGTGGGAGTTGCAAGGGCATAGCCAGCATGTTTTTAGGTGCGCTTTTAGTAAAGTTTTGAAGTGGGTGCATGATGGTACGGAGGTAATTGTGGGTGGGAGTGAGTTCCATAATTTGGCTATGGCACAAGAGAATAGTGTTTCACCAGCAGAGTTATTGGCTTTAGTGATCTGAAAGTGATTTTTGTTGCTGGATCTTAGTGGTCTGGTGGTGCGATAGGGTTGGAGTAGATTCTGGAGGGATGGGACATTTAGTGGATGGTTTACTAGTTTGTGGGCGAGTGAGAGTTGATACCACTGAAGGAGGTGAGGGAGTTCAAGCCAGCCCAGTTCAGCAAGTGAGAGACAGTGGTGACTATGGTAGGATGCCCCTGTGGCGAATTTGGCAATTTTGCTGTTGTTTTTGTATATTTTGTAACCTTGTGAGTGCCTTTATTTTGAGACAGCAGCTTCCTGAGGATTTAAACATTTTCATTTAGAATAAGTGAATTTTAATCAAATGGCATACAATTAATTATAGTAAACTCAAAGAACTGTTTTTTTTTTTTTTGAATATCTGTGTAGTGTATGGAGCATGGTGATTATGCTCCAATATTTTGAAAAACACAAATCAGTTAAAGGCTTCTATAGCTCCATACCCGATCTTAGCAAATGTTAAGCATCCCAGCTTCATTTATTAAGATCGGGTACCAGTCTACAGTTAAATCTGCCTGTACTAAAGAGCAAATGTCAATGGCAGAATAAAAAGCAAATTTGTTTCCGCCTTCTTTATGTGCCGGTAATGTGCCCTTGACTTTTTCTAACCTAACAGAATGTCTTACACTGTCTTTCAGACTATCCTCACAAAGTACTTTTGGCTTTGAAAACAGACAAAAAACTTAGTATTTGTTCTGCATGGAGTACATAAAGCTTCATGCAGTAGAAAGAATTATTATTGGGTCTTTGATCATAACCCTTTATTATGTGTTCTTAACATGGATGCCAAGAGTCACCTCTCCAGCTTCACTGTTGAGGTGAATTTCTTGACATTCATGCCTTGAATATATAAAAAGCTGATTATGATTGGCAACCCACTCATAATCCTCTATATTATGTGCAAGCCATATTGCCTATGCCCACACACATAAATACATATAGTCACATATATACTTACAGCTGTAGAAGGAGAGCGCGAGAGAGTCTCACACATATACAGAAACTTAGATGCACACAGACACACAGATGCATGCACTTGCATGCACACACACACACACACACACACACACACACACACACACACACACACACACACACACACACACACAAATATGTCTTGCAATTGCAGTCATTATCTTGACTGCATCTATGCTTCCTCAGATGATATATTGTGATAACATGAATGAAGAAATACATAAATAACATTGCAAAGCATTACCACTATACCTCTGCACACATACTGTGTATGTGTCTCTCTCTCCCACATGCACACACATAAACACACACAGGTAATTGTAACTGCTACTGGTACTGGAGTTACTTTTGTTGCTCATTTTTCCCCTTGTTCAGTAAATGTGTTTTTTAAGAGCTGCACTTAGCAAGGGAAATGGCATGTTCTTGTAACTGTTGCTGCAGTTCATAGGTTCATAGGTTCATAGTTTAGTACTAAGCTAACTGCCCTTGTGAGCCATTTTAAGCCTAGCCAATTATCTCTTGTGAGACTCAAACCCTGCACCTTGTGTTTGTAAGACAAACACCTTAGCCATTAAGCCACCCTCCCAACCCAGTTACATTCATTACTTCAGTTTTATTATTTTTTTTATCTGTTTCTATTACCTTTTTCATACTCACCAACCATAGTGTTGCTGCTGCATTTAGCAGGTGTAAGCAACATGCCTGTTGGTTGTTTTCCTTTTGTCTGTGCTTCAAGGCACTTTGGTACATTGCTGTGAAATGGCAGACAAGTTCTTTGTTTCTTTGTTTATTTATTGGGCTTTATCTGTACAATAATACAGTGTTGAAAAAACATTCATTCTCCAATAGGGTATCATTTAATGCTGAGACAATTTTCTAACTTTAAATAAAAGTTGAATGCTCTTTTACAATATGAGAGTCAGGCTATCTCCTTGCATTTTTATGCAAATGAATTACCTTCTATGAAAGCATGAAGTTAGGTTAAAATGAAAACAGCACAAAAATAATTTTTACCTATAGTTTTTTTCATGTATTGGCAGCTACAGTTATGCATGGGTCAATACAGCTACCAGACTCAAATGTATGGGTGATACTGGATGTGTCACATTTACCCTGATTGCTAAGTCCAATCAGCATTTATGTCTCTGTTGCCTATCATTGTAGAACTGTTGATTCTAAATAGGGTTCCAAGTATCCTGTACAGTTTTGATTGCATCTATGTGGTTATTAAATGGAACCTGTATGATCATATAAGGTACTACTACTGTTTCAGTGTGATTTAATGAGTGAATGCTGAGGCGTGTGTGTTTCCCAACAGACTGACTAATGAGACTGGTCTGTAATTTGTAAAGTTATGTACCCCATCGCCTTGTGAATTTGTATAGTGATAACAAATTTCCAGTGGACTGAGAAGTCAGCATTATTGAAACATCAATAGACAAGGCACGTAACAAGCTTTGAAAATAATTTAGCAACTTAGTATTTTGCGGATGATGAATGGTCAGTATTTTCTCTTTCATAAAGTATTTTAGAGTTAGGATTTGTGTGACTGGTTTTAAAAAAAAATCTGGAAGTTCTTGGTGTGAAATTTTGAATGAAGAACTGTAGATGAGGTAATATGTTCTATTATGGTGGGATGAAGTAATTCACATATTTTGCCATTAACAGAAGAGAATGTTTCTTACATTTTTTGAGTTGTAAAGAGAATAGTATTAGAAAGGAGAAAAGGTGGTAGGTTTAGTTTTTCATAATGTATTGTTGATGCTTTTCCAGAACAGTTTGGGACTTTCTTTATTAAACTCATGCTAGTTCTGAAGGTAATGTCATTTGCCATTTGTTGTCATTGAAATGCACTATTTTCTGAGTTGTCTGTATATTTGATTCTTCTTCTTCTTCTTCTTCTTTTGGCTTTTCCCGGTTAGGGGTCGCCACAGTGGATCACCTGTCCGCTTATGATTGGCAGTGGAGTTTTACAGTGTCGAGTTACCAGCCCGGCGCCCAACCATCCAGAGAAGGCACACACACACACACACACACACACACACACACACACACACACACACACACACACACACACTCACACCTAGGGCCAATTTAGAGTGTCCAATCCACCTGCAGCATGTCTTTGGGATGTGGGAGGAAACCGGAGCACCTGGAGGAAACCCATGCAACTACAGGGAGGACATGCAGACTCTGCACAGAAGGCACCCCAGCTGAGGATTGAACCGGAGGACCTCTTGCTGTGAGGCAACAATGCTAACCACTGCACCACCGTGGCCGCCCTTGTCTGTATATTCGAATATTAAACAATAAACATCACCAATGGCTTTGGTAAATCTGCCTCACATCCAAGAACCTTGTGTACACCAAGAGTGAGTCACAGGATGAACAAGTACATAAACCACAGTAGTGATAGTAGGAGAGATCTGCCCCAATATTAAAACAGCAGACTGCTTCACTGCCTTGTTACTTGAGGAAAATGAAAAATCAAAACTCTTAAACTTGGAATTAAAAGAAACAATAATACATAGTCCAAAACTTCACATGTTAATTCTTCTTCTGTAAAAGTACTGAAGAAAAACTCGAGCAGATGTAGTCACCTAATAACTCAGCATTTATTTATGATAAGCACTTTCGTCCACCAGCTGGACATTATTAGATCAACCTTTCAATAACAGCTTTATCCATGAAAAACTAAATATATGCTTAATGAAAATAATGGATTATAAATCATGCTTGACAAACTTATGCATATTAATGAGCCAAAACAGAGAGTATCTCATGATGGACTAGCCAATAAGTATAAGGAAACCTGGTTTGGCCTTTTCTTGTGACCTGTCCCACTAGGTCTGTAAGGTGATTCTTTACATCAGGTTTGCTTGCAACAAACTTGATGCTTGACTAAGATCCTCAGTATCCATTGAGAATCAGTGGCCTTAAGTTGAGAACTCCATACCCTCACCCCAAATGGGAGAGGCAGCAAAAATACTGCTTAGTCCTGTCCTCGTTGACCACCAATCCAGGGATGGGGTTTTATTTCTGCTTAAAACAACCCTAATACAAACAACACAAATTAAAACTCACACACTATTCAGTCCAATAGTATCTTAAGGCATCATAAAAATCCATTGAATAAAACTAAAGGAGTAATAAGCATCCAGTAATGAATGAGTTTTAAGACGTCTTACATTTTCTGTAATTAACTAACAGTAATTTTGATGTTAGTACAGAACAAAGAAATTAATTTTCCAAGAAATCTGATAAAGCATGAGTTTTGTGATTTATGGATTAATAACAAAGGGACATTTGCATAAATCCTTGCCAACTATCCCATGCACAGGAATTGTGCATTTTATTTTACAGGAAATTTCTTGGAATTAACATCTGTTTCCTTCATTCTGATTCTCTTCTCCTCTGTGTGCTGGGGGCTAAAGATCATACACTACATCTTCCATGGTATACTAACTCATTATAATTACTGAATAAAATAAAAAACATTCCCACTGAAGGCGTATTTGCCGAGGTACTAGGAAGCACCAATAAACTGGTTACATCTGTGCAGTGGAGCTCATGTGGATTGTGTTCTGGCTCTACCTTTCAGTCCAGTTGTTTTTTATTTTATTCAATTTTGCACATTTTTCTGTCATAATAATTAACTGCTTTCACAACATGTTGCATCAGTAGCGACTGCATGTTACCTAAGCAACCTAAGCAACTGCCAGGCAAACATAGCAGGAGAGCATACTATTTGGCCAAACTGTTAATTACTACCACATGCAAAGAGCTGAAGAGCTGTATTAGCACTATTGGATACATTTTATGCACAGTGAACTCCTTGTCTGCTATAGGAGCTCTGCTGAGTTTCAGCTCAAAAGCTATATACATATTATGATGTTAAAATAAAGCTCTTGATGAAGTGGCTAGCTTGGAAATTCTTGCTTACATTCAGTGTGAATCTAGGAATTTTTAGAGACAAAGTTAGATACCATGAATCTGAAAGCTCCATACTGAGGGCATGATGGTCTCTAGAGAGTAAAGCACAAAGTAAAGCAGTGCCACATTTGCCAATAAATGGTTACATGACATACTAATATTTTATATTGTTATAGAATATAGAATATACTATTGTTTACAGCACGTGTAGGCCTGAGTGGAAGCAGGTACGGTATGTCAGAATGTAGTATAACTAAAACAGGAAGTGTTTGGAGTAGGCATTACATTAAAGCATGAATTACAGTCATTGTATGCTTAATTATGTCAAACTAGTTTCTGGTGTCCAAGAGCAATGCAGTTTTTATGCAGGTACAGCACCAAAATTGCCATTTATATTTTCACTTAAATAAATAGTCCTGACAATCAATCATCATCAATCAGTGCAGAGCTGTCATCTTTTACCAACAGAATTTGGAAAAGACTAAAAAATAACTAAAGAAAATGCCACAAATTAAGGGCACATTTTAAATATTGGCTCTGTTATCTTAGAAATTCTCAAAATGATTTCCAATTTTAGGAGGAATGGAACAAAACTTTGAGAAACATCATGGGGTAACCCTACAAAATAGAGACAGTTGAGAGGTCTGAAGAATTGTCACCTTATACAAATGCAAAAATGTTGCAAAAGTATTGTCCTGAATATGTCCAGAAGTAGTCAGACATGTTGACTGCAAGCAATGCTTTGCTTGTTGATTTTTTTTCTTAGTCTTTTATTGCCCAGTTCAACATTTTTTGCATGTCCTGGTTCTTCATTAGATGAATTTAGATGAATGAATAGGGTCTGGTAGGATAATATTTAATGATTCTCAAAAACAACAAAAGTTGACAAGAACAGAAGAGCATTTTGCCTCCATTCTGACTCAATCATTTGGCATGTCTATGCTACTATATATTTTTTCAGTGCATGCCATGTTAGGTTCACAAAATCTCTTATAATACGTTATTCATCAAAAATTATCTCTGTGGGTATTATATTCTATCATGATTAAGACACATTTTTTGTCAGGAAAATACCACATAATGAGATGTGCATCACCTTGCATTATTTACCTCCTACTGGGAGATCATGAGTCTGAATGTTAAGATGATAAAAATCAGCAAGAAAAGAACAGTAGTATTCCTGGAATTGAATTCATCCTCAAGTCTTGCCGAGTACCTTCACATGGTGGACACTTTTTCACAAAATCTCACCAAGACAACACTGATATATAGATGGCATTTTATATAGCATATATCATGGACAGAGGTAGGTTAAATAATAAAAAATTCAGCTAGATGCACAAGTCCCAGGATAAAAAGTGCCCAATCCTGGTATGTGCACTGGTGTCAGGAATGGAAAAAAATGACAGTGGGGAATGATCAAGACACAGAAACACTCCTACAATGGGGTTCATCCAGGCTCAGAGGAGAATGCCCCCCCCCCACTAGAAGAAATATGAAAATATAAAGAATAAAATATAGAAATTTTTGAAAGGTATAAAAACAAACATGAACAAGGGAAAGAAAAAGAGATCTGATATAGTGCAATATTTATGCAAAGGAGAGAGCCAAAGTAATCAATACAAAAAAGCAGCTCCAAAGATAATTTGAAGAGAAATACAGGCAAAGGCACCCAGATATGGAAACTTTCACAGTACAAAAAATTAGATCACAAAGTTGAAGGTACAGAATACCTGCAAAGTGAAGGATATAGTATAGACGGTTTAACACAAGTTATGTCACAGCATGATAGAACAATAAGAAAAAATGGGTACAGCAGGAGAACAGATATAGACATGGGAAAGAAAAAATGATTTAATTTGGTGCAATATTTATGCAAAGGAGAAAGCAAAACTAATCAACAAAAATTGCAGCACCAAAGATGTTTAAAGAGAAATACAGGCAAAGGCTTCCAGATATGAAAAATTTCATAATGCAAAAAATAAGAAAACTAAGGGAGAAAGCAGAAAAGAGGATTAGTAATAGGGAAGTTAAAGAAACAGAAACTGTAGTTATGGATTACCAACAAAGTAAAGAATTTAGTGTAGAACATCCAATGTGGGTAATATCATGGCATGAAGGAAAAATGAGTCCCTTCCCACATGAGGATGCACTGGAGCCTTTGGTGGGAAACCAGTACAAAAGCTGAGTTGGAGTTGCACATCAGGGGAAGAAGCAGGAAACAGGGGCATCTCTGATGCAGTCAGTGCTGTGGAGTGATAGGCCAGTGAGTTCCCATATGATAGAGCAATGGGTGCAGCTGAAGAGAATATGTCACAGGAAGATTTATTTTATTTTTATTTTTTTATTTTATGTTTGTCTGCTGGGATAGTCTGACTGGGAGGGTATCCCATTTTCAGCAGAGGCCTTGGGGGAAAATCCTCAATAGTTACAGAGAATACATAATGTACGAAACTACAAACATAAGCTGAGGCAACAAAAAATAACCCCACAGAAAATACATAATATAACAAAATAAAATATTAAGTTGAGACAATCAAAAAAGTCCCATGTGTTAAAGAAGAATACTTATGTAATATAAGGAAAATACAAACATATAGTGAGATGATCAGCTTTAGCTCCTTTGGTTAATAATAATCACAAAAGTGTTAAAAAAATCATTCTATTATGGAAACAACACCACACATGTATACAAAGAACATAATAATATTTAGAGAAACAGAGTTAGATATATGTCTTAGTGGTTAAAAAATAGGAGTAAGAGATTAAAGGCTAGCGTAGTAAATTCAAGATCTGTGATTATAATTTCTCAAGAAGGATTAAACAGAGACAGCATTCAGTTGGGATTTAGATAAGAGAAGAACCAAGAGTTAGATAGGTGGGACTTTGTGTTTTAAATTTTGGGGGGGTTAACAGTGGTTAGTATAGGTTTGGGGGACAGATTCCATGACCTGGAGATACAATTGAAGTAGAGACAACCTTCGTAGAAGCTGGTAGCTTTAGTGACTTGTAGCAGAAGCTTGTCGGAAGATTTGAGCTACCTTGTATTGGATTGGGGTTTAAGTATGTCTTGTACAGCTGGACATTTTTTGGATTAATATACTATGTTGTGGGCTATTGTAAGTTGGGTGAGCTAAGGAGGTTGGGTAATTCCGGCAAGTTTAGTTGTAAGGCATTGCAGTGATGTGGTCTGTATGGTGAGTTATTAAATAATCTAGCAACCTTGTTATAGCAAGTGTCTAGTTTAGCTAGTTTGGTTTTATCAGGTTGGTGAAGATGGCAGAGGTGTACAGGAAGGGAGACAGTAAATGAGTCCTGGCAACAGATTGTCTAGTGAAGTCAGTGAGATATGGGTTCAATCTGTAGAGAAATCCTAGTTTTTTTGTGTACTTTCTTTATAACAGTTGACAGATACTTATCAAATTTCATGCTGTTATCAGCAGTGATGCCAAGTAGCTTGTCATATGGTACTGGTTCAGTCTTGGTGTTATTAGATGAATAGATTTGGAAGGGTGAGGGGTGGTCAGAGGGCTTATTATTTGAGAAGATCAGTAGGTTTTTCTTATTGGGATTCAGGATCAGGTGAGAGTTAGCAAGCCAGGATTCTACCGCAGAGAATGCAATCTGATTTTTTTTCTTGCAGTTTAGAGAGGGAGGGGACTTCACAGATGAGTGTGGTGTCATCAGAATATTGTATGTTTGTGGTCAGGTTTGTAGCAGACTGGAGCTTGTTAGTAAAGATATTGAATAGGAGTTGACCTAAAATTGAGCCCTGAGGTACACTTAGCGTAACAGATAGTGTAAGGCAGAATTCATTTTGCCATTTTACAGCTTGTTGTCGGTCTGACACGTAGTCATAGAACCACCAAATGGCAGAATGGCTTAGTTTAAGCGATAGGAGTTCATGTAGAAGTTTTTGGTGGGAGACTGAATCAAAGGCTTTGGACATGTCTAGGAATATTGATGAGGCTAGTTGTCCATTATTTCTGAGATGGGTGATGGTGTCTGTAAAGTTTAATAGAGCTGTAGTGGTGCTGTGGTTGGGTCGAAAGCCATGCTGGGAGTTAGTTCGAAGATTATTAGACAGTAGGTAATTCATGAGTTGGGAGTGAATGCATTTTTTTAAGATTTTGGATAGGGGTAACAGAATTGCGATTGGTCTGCATTTAAAAAAAGTCAGTACAGGTTCCCCCTTTGTGCAGGAGTATTATATAGAAAGCTTTCCAGAATTTGGGAACTTGATACTCAGTTTTGGAGTGATTAATCAATATAGAGATTGGATAGGCTATGACATCAGCAGCTAACTTAAGATAGTCAGTGGGTAGTTTGTTGGCAGCAAGGGTGGTAGGTTTAAGTTTATGGATCATTCTTTTTATATATAGTACTAGTTTCAATGGACTTCAAAGAAAAATTGTTGGATGTTTGATTAGGTTTAGTGGGGAGTTTTAGTGGCATAGTGCTATTTGTTTTGGTTAAGTTTAGAAGAGAATTGGGGAAGTAGTTTTTGAACTGAGTGGCTGTACTATCCAGTGTACTTGTGTTGGACGGAGATAGGATTATAGATTGGCCTGTAATAGCTGATTTATAGTTGCACAGATTTTTTTTGGAATTGTTTTGGTATTGTTGTTGGGTTGCTATATAGTAGGATTTTTTTTTAATTTTTTTACCTTTTTTTTTTCTTTATATACTTATTTCTTAGCTGCCAGTAATAGTTTAGTGTGGCCAGGCTTTTCTTGGAATGATATTGCGACCAAATTGTATCTCTGGTTCTGAGACAGAATGTTGTTTCATTGGTTAGCCATGGGACATAGTTTGTCATTATTCTTATGGTTCTAAGGGGGGGTTAGTATGTCCAGGAAAGTATCATTGAAGTATGACACTGCAGCATCTAATGGCAGCAATACTAGAGGGGTCCAGTCACACTGTTGTAAGGATGATATGAAGGTTTGGGGAAAGAGTTTTTTTCTGTTACATATGTGCCTAAATATAGTGATTTTGGTGGAGTATAGATTTTGTCAGAGGAGGTAGGTGGGTAGGTTTACTGGATAAAGTCCAATCCAGTATTGAGTGTCTATCTACCTGAGAGGGTTTTTTATTAATTGAGAGAATCAGTGTAAGTTTATGAAGTTTGTGGGATTTTCTGAGGTGCAGATTAGCCAGTCTAAGTTAAAGTCACCTATAACAATGTTCTGGAACTTTCAGTACAATGCATGCAGAAATCAGAGGGCAAAGAATGTGCCCTCAGTTTAGAAGAAAATAATCTAAGGTATAGACATATTAATATCGATGAAAGAACTAGATTACAGAAATTCGGTAAGACCCAAAATGTTAGAAATCTGATAAAACAAATGAGCACAGTAATTAAGACTAATAAAGAAATTCATATGATATACCAGAAGTAAATTGGATATTTTACTGTGCAGCTAAATGTATTACAGAGAAAGTCTTACCTCAAAAATGCAGAGCAATAAGGGAGGGGAAAGGAAGGGAAGAAATAAAATGTTATAATGGAAGCATGAAATAAAGAACACTATAAAGCAATTAAGACTCCCGCGGTGGTGGTGCTGCGGTAACGTTATCGCCTCATAGTAAGACGCTGTCCGGTTCGATTCTCAGCTAGAGTGTCTTCTGCGTGGAGACATACGTGAATGGACGTACCTTCGTTGAAGGTTGTGCATCAGGGCTAGTAACTCGGCACGTAAAAATCAACAAGCAATCATTAGCGGACCGGAGTTTTGCTGTAACGATCCCTAACCGGGAAAAGCCGAAAGACACAACATAAAGCAATTAAGACAAGAAGTGTCCCTGTTAAAAGATTTTAGAAGAGGGAACAGATAGAAAAAATACTTAGAAAGATAGGCATGATAAACACAATGTGTAGTATCAGAACAGACCAAGATCTATCATACACTATTGGAAATAATAAACTAAAGATATCAACATGGGGCAGAAAAACTTAGAAGTTATACAGGTAAACATAAAGGAAAAGTACAAAATAACAATTCATTGATGACCCAAAATGTTTTATAGAGAACTAGGAAACAAACAAAATGAATAGAAACACCACCAAAAAAGAGATAGGCACATTTTGGAGAAATTTTTATGAAGATCATGTGGAACATAACAAATATGCTGAATAAATAGAAGTATAAGAAACATTAAGGAGTTCAAACACACAGGATATGAAACAGGATGAAATTGAAGCAAAATTAAGAAAAGCTCCTAAATGGAAAACTTCAGGCCCAGATGTAGTACCTAACTTCTGGATACAAGTATTAACATCTTTACACAAAGATTTAACCCTGAGTAAGAACTACGTATCTGGGTATCAGAAACAGACACCAACCTAGTTAACAACAGCAAAAATTATACTCTTCTTAAGACTTACAACCCATCATAAAAATTATAAACCAATAACTTGCCTTTTGATGATGTAGAAATTAGAATTGATGCCAAAAGAGTTTATGGTCATTTAGAAGAAAATTTAGTCATGGCAATATAACAACAGGGTAATAAAAGAAAGCTGTATGGAACAAAGAATCATTTGTTGTTAAATAAAGCCATACTAGAGAATTGTTAAAAAGGGAAGAATCTAAATATGGCCTGGATAACTTGCAAAAAAAAAACATTAGACAGCATCCCAAATTCATGGATAAAGGAGTGCTTAGAGATGTACAAGATACATCATGCATTGATCAATTGCATTATATGACCATGAAGCAGCAGCAAAACACTTTGCAATTAAGTCATGACAAAGGACAACTTATTATCACAATGAAAAAAAATTGAAAGGGATATTTTCTAGGGTGACTCTGTCACTGTTGCTGTTTGGCCGTGCCCTTAACCCATTAAGCTCTCTGCTTAACAGATTAGGTCATGGCTATAACTTGACTCCTGAAAACATCCAAATGTAAACAAGTCTCATCTTCTTTTTAGGGATGACTTCAAAACATATAGTTTATCAAATGAGTTGAAAGCAAAATTGCAAGTGGTTAAAACTTTCGCAGATGATATAAGAATGTAATTTGGTCTTGATACATCTGTAAAAACAACACTTAAAGCAGGAAAGTTGCAGAAAAAAATATCAATCTGGGAGAGGAATGTGATATGTGATATAAAGGAACTTGTTCAGGAAGGAGTGTATAAATATTTGTAAATTTATGATGAATTGGCAAAAAAAATACAAAGCACAAGCAGAAACATATAATTCTATGTGGAAAGGGATGATGAAACATGGGGGAAGCTCAAGAAACAGGGAGAGACTGGGATTTTTGATGCAGATCCTTAATGAGAATAACAATAGCCATACATAATATTAAATTCATAAAGTAGCAGAAAGTATTCTAACAACTAAGCCAACATGGGAATGGAGAAAGGAGATTCTGCCGATATGGCTGACTGCAATTAGGGATACAGACAATGGGCAAAAGGGAGCTGGAATTTATTGGAGAAAAGTGGCAAAAGTACCAAGGTATTGGGAACAAATAATTTGAGAGGGAAAGGTAATAGAATGGAAACAGGCCAAGAATTTATTTGGACTGCAGGCTAGGGATCGCCTTCACTATCAACGACTGATATCAGAGTATAGGAAAAGAAAATGAAATAGCGGGATCCTAGGGGGATCCTAAGCAAAATACCAGCACTGGTAGAGGTTTTAGTAGAATCTAGAACAGAAGCTGCTTTTAAAAAAGGAATAATTAGTAGAGCATACAAAATATTGCATGATAAGTATGATAATCAATCAGAGGAGTTAAGAAACAATTAGGAAGAAAGATTGGATAAGCAATTCACAAAGAAACAGTGGGGGGATACAGTATATGTATGTATGTCTCCCAAACATGCAGCAAAGTCTAGAAGATTTAGGATCTTTACTTGCAATTGTTTACATAGGTATTTTTCCAACTAGACTCCAAATATGTTTTCCTCAGGTAGACAGCAAATGTTGGAGGTTAGAGATGTGACTGGGAAGAAAGATGTAATGTTAACATGTATTTGGAAGTGTAATGGGTTGGCAGACTTTAAAGATTCCCTACAGACTACTCTGTCAAAGATTATGAGTGAGTAAATTATGTGTAACTATGGAAATGATTTTCTTGAGCTATAATACAGAATTGGAATTGTCTAGGCATAGTAAGCCTGCTGAGTCTAATTATGGCGGCTGCCAAAAAGGCAATTCTAGATATCAAAGTCTAAGCCAACTGTACTAGAAGAAGTGAATATAGTAACAGAGATACAACAACTGAAATTGGGATCGTTAGGAAAGGGTAGGAACAAATTACCTAGAAAAATGGGAATTATAGGAACAATACATGCACAGGATGAACAATGTTTGAAAGAAGACAGGATTTAAATGAGCTATGTAATATTTGATTTACAATGACTGGATAGATTATAAGTGATGTATAATATTTTCAACTAAAATTATGTTAATATGGTTTGTGATGTATAATGTTTGCAATCAAAATTATGTCAATATGCTTTGTTTTCATTTATAGAAATGTACGATTACTTATGTCATATGTGATAATTTAATAAAGATGTTTCTTGTTAAAAAAGGATTGGCTATAAAACATAAACAAATGTGAATAAAACTCAGTACTGAATATTTCAGAAGACAAACTAATATTGAAAACAGCCCAGACAACTAAGGACAAAGTTCAAGCTGTAAACCAATTTATTCTTCATGTTTCAACTTACAGTTTTGGTGTGGTTTACCAATACATGTAACTCCATATGAACTGCTGAAGCAGTCAATTCTGGTCATATTGTGGGTGCTGCAATTAGCACTTTTGGCTAACATCCAAGACTGAAACAATACTAATTTCATGAACTTTAATTGTACCCTGAATAAGGAATGGGGTCCATTCCCATCATGATATTAGAAACTGAAAATATTTGGAGAAATTAACCTGGGAGATAAACTTATTGAATCTTGGATGAAATATGCTTTGCTATATTAGACAGTGACTGTCTCATGAAATAGTTAATGCTCAAAAAAACAAACAAAAAAGATTGATATTTTGAGATTGAATCACAAAATATAGAAAAATAAATCACTATTTTTATGCAGGAGGGCTACCCCCCAACACCCCCCCCCCACACACACACACATACTGTGATAACTGTATATACCATCTCTAGGGTTGTACAATAGCAGGAAAAGAGCAAATTTTCAGACCTTGCTGTACTGTGGTCTCTCATATACAGGAGGCAGCAAAACAAAGAAAAAAGAATGTTTGCTCTTGAGTATTTACTATTACAAATTAGTCATCAACAGTATGCTGTGTATTGTTCTAGTGAAACAAGTCTACTCTGTTATCATAGCAGGCAAGCCAAAACAGAATAGGAAAAGTGACACCTTTGGCTGACAAGTGACAAAGCAACTGACTAGAGTAGAGGGTATAGCTGAAAGAATTGTTTGTTCTTTCACAAAAACAGCTTATTTATAGTTCAAATAACTATGTCTAGAAGATGGCAAAAACCTAAAGGGAACAACTAAAAAGAAATTTACAGATAGCTTCTCTCCCAAGAGTCTTGAATTAACAAGCAAATCAGGGTTTTCCCATTCCTACTTAATGGGCACAACAACCTGAAACAAAACAAATGCCAAAAAGCCGAATGATGGGGACACAGTGTACATCATGGTAGAATGAATGCTTAACTGTAAATTAGCATGTTGTTATGTCAGACCCTCTGTCCATTTTGAAGTATAAAACATTCTAAAATAATACTAACCCTTCTGGTGATGCTGGGGTATTAGTACTGCACAGGATCAATATATGGTAAAAAATGCCCTGTTTCTTTAAAGAAGATGTATTATTTGGTTCATTGAGATATGATTACCAGGACTGTTGGAGATGATTATTTAGATGTTGGTATCCTGCTGCTTTAAGTTAGTATCCAAAGATCAGTGAAATGCCAGGTAAAACTGATAGATTGAAACTATATGAAGGAGGTTTAGTATTGATGACACTACAGATTTTCACATATTTAGGAAGACCATTGGTACCTTTAAATATACTATTACAAATTTTCTTAAAGATTGGTTCCGCTTGTATTAAATTTATCACAAATGAAATAATTATAAGATCTATAGCTGGACTGTGGAAGGTTTTGGGTGCTGTTTCTGCTGGAGGAATATTGTTTAAGAAAAGCATGCAAACAACTTTATTGAGGGGTATGAGTGATCTTAATAATGTGATCCATTTGGGTGATTGTACCTGATGTCAAAAAATAAAAAAGGGAGGAAAAGAGTTCCAGCTTCCCTCGTTGTAAGAGTGCTCTGTTCTCCAATAAGTATGTCTCTGCATCATGAAAGATTGATTTTTAGAGATTATGGTAAAATGAATTTGGTACTTATTTGCCTTACATTGTTAGTTAAGTTTACATCGGACAGATAAATATTACCATTTGGTGATAGATACTAAGATAAATTATTCATGAGTTGAACTTACTTAATTCGTATATAATTCACATATTTGGACAGCCATTTACTCTTGCCTGGAGAGGAAGGAGTGCATGTAGGAAAAACTATTAAACAGCACCAGTGTTAGTGTGTCTACTGAATTTAAAATGTTAGTGGAAAAGAGATCAGAATGGCTGCCTCTTATGTTAATTTGACCACACATCTCCTTCCCTCTCCTCTTCTATTGGCTATTGTGAGTAAGCACAAAATTATCATTTTGTGAAATCACTCCCCTTCAACTATTTAAATGTATTGTCAATCCAACTGTATTCTATAGAACCAGAATACAAAGTGCCCACCCTTTCTAATCTATCTTGCTCTTTTAAAATTACTGGCTTTCCACTTAAATAGCTAAAGCATAAGTTACCTCTCTTTCATATCTAACTGCTTAGTGTACACTGCAGCTCACTGGATATTAATCCATTTTCCATATTACCTTTGAAATCTGCAACATCTACTTCAAGACCACCAATTACTAGAGAGCCCACACTGCCTCTCAGTAATTATCTTGGGATTAGTGCTTCTGTTTTGTTTTTGGTGAGATGAGGAGCATAGAAACACTATTTTCTGTGAACTGCTGTGCAATGGAATGCCTAATAATTGCTTCATAGGTACCAGTTTGTAATTTGTTCTTATATTTTGCTCCTGGTGAGAGAAGGAGCAGAGTACATAGATTCCTGTCTCTTTCTGGTTAGGAGGTAAGTGTCTGTGCTTGGCCTTCCTAATTGGTCTGGTTGTTATTCAAGGTATCTACCAGGAAAACGCTATAACAAGCCTACAGACCCTTACATCATCTGGGACAAGACTATGGATCACCAAACAGGCTGTAGCCTGCTACTCATCTTGGGATTGCTGCTACTGTTTTGCTTCTGGTGAGTGAAGCATTATATTCCAGCAGAGTAAAGTTGTAGTGAGACCAACATTAGTAGTAGTTAGACAAGCGAATTCTTTATTTTCAGTAAATACTGCTTGATTTGCTTCTAACTTCAGAATATCTGCTTGTGACGCCCCTCCTCCGGGCCAGTAATCAAGGAGCCTGAATCCTCACCACTGACACTGGTGGAGAACATTCACTTAGAACAAAAATAGATACATGCAGTATTTTCAGATACAGCTCTCTGCACCAAACACTATTTCTCTTAAGAGCACAAAGGGAGCACACTCCAGTCTTGGGGCTGGACTTCCTCTCCCATCCCCAAATAAGATTTCACCTTTGTCTCTGCAGAAACTAGTGCTCTGTGCCCATGTTCCACATAGCTGACACACACACTTTTTGATTTTCACACACACACACACACACACACACACACACACACACACACACACACACACACACACACACACACACACACACACACAATCAAAATTATCACCTTCATTATACTGTGGAAGAAATTTACTGACCTTTGTTTCTTCTGGGATTTGGTTATACCCTTTCACATTACCTCCATGTTCCAGTTGAAGAATCAGCATGTCCCTCTCATGTTAAAGCTGCTTCTTATTTTCTTCAGCCTCCAAATGCTGCAGTCTCTTATTTTCTTCAATCTCCAAACACCAAAGTCTCTCTGCTGATTCTAATTCCATGTGTTTTGCCCCCACTTCAAGTCTCTTTAACTCCAGATGGGTTTTTAAATTCTTTGAGGGAAAGGTGAACTGTCCAGTTTCTGAGGGCTGCACATCCCCACTGCCAAACTGGTTGTCCTACTGATCATTGGTCTGTGCTACAGCTGCTAGTAAGGCTGAAATCATTTCCCCTTTAGTCAGGTTGGCATACACCATTTTGCACACCTTAGCCAAAAGGTTCACGGTCAGCTTGTCATAATCCTGTGCTGTCATCTTTGCCTGCTTTCCCTGGCTAAACTAAAGTAACAAAAGTAAATAAAACTGTTGTGAAAAATAAAATGCTGTATGTTTACCTTGTGGCTGCTGAGAGTACATACAGCTTTAGTGACAACTGCTTACAGGCTACAGAAGTTCAATTAATATTCACACCACTGCTCACATCCCTTCTCTGGGCCAGTAATCAAGGAAACTCAATCCTCACCATTGACACCAGTTGGGAATGTTCACTTAGAACAGATGCAGCTCTCTGTATCAAGCACAATTTCCAAAAGAGTACCCAGGGAGCACAATCCAGTCCTGGGGCTCTAGGCTCCAAATAAGACTTCACGTCTCTCTCTTCGGAAACCAGTGCCCTGTTTCCCTGTTCCAACTAGCTGACACACAGTCTTTGAGATTTAATTTTCACACATACACACACACACACACACACACACACACACACACACACACACACACACACACACACACACACCTGGGAAAGGCTGGCACAGATTTACCTGCTATATCACCTCCACCCAGACTATAATGTAGATTCACTGTCACCAGCTAGCTACTTTAAGGCTCTTAACAGTGTACCCAATTACCCTTAGTAAAATCAATACTTATACAAATGGTAGTGTTAACCAATTGGCAAGACTTTCAGGAGCATAATGATATAGTGCTACTAAATACATGCACTTACTCTCAAAGGTTAAATATTTTCTAAAAGACCAGCAACAAGGAAAGGTTAGATATATTTAATAAAAATATATATGTGACAATACTGAATATCTATTCATAATAAACACCAGAGTTTCAATTTACAGGAAATATAAACAAATACAATTAACAATTAACACAGATGGAAAGAGAGACAGATGCAGAAAAACAATACTTTTATCTAATCTCACTATATTTTCCTAACTTACTGAAGAATTACTGTTCCTTAGTTAAGTTACTTACTAGAGCGAGGCAAGATGAAGTGGGTGAGTGGTCTTGTCAGTTCCAAAACAGAGTGTTGAGTGTCATCTGTCACATCTCTCACTAGTATCTAAATACAATTTCAATGCTGGCAACATAATGACATCACATCTGGTCACCTAATTCTGTGATTCCCACACTACCCCCTCACTATAATCTTGAGCCAGGATCTGGCACAGCTGTGTCACAATACACACCTAGAACTTTGCTAAGGCTTATTATAGAATCTGGAGACTGTAAAACAACTTCAACCCTTTCATCCTTCCTACAAGACTAATCAGCCATTCTCTGGCACTCCAGGGTAGCAATTAGTTCACCACTAAGGACAATAAGAGCAGAATACCAGCCCAGACATTGTGTCTCTGGCTGCATTCAGGCATGTGAGATAAAATGTTTATGGCCTAAACCAAGTCATTTAATTTCAGGCTATTTTTGTTAAGGTTAGCTGGGTTGAGCTTAACCTCTTCCCTTCCAGCATCCTCTGTTAACATATGTACATTTCATCAGTTACAATACATTCTGACATGCATGTATATTTCTTTTCTGTCCAGCAGGACTCACTGTAGATACATTTTTACTACAAGCAACTTTACCAATGCATTTTTAGCACAAGCATTTGTACAAATCAGTTTAATATTCAAATGACATAAAATTATTTACAAAACTCCCACTAGTTATGCTAGCATATCTTACACATGTCCTGCCCTACTCACTCTGGCATAGTTGGCAGTACCTCGCATCATCACACTGCCTAAACACTTTATCCATAAATCATCAGGCTCTACTTATTAGCTTCCCCTCAAGTGTTTGCAGTGCCCTTTATAGCCACTTACACCTTGAGCTGACATTTTTCCTGTAACAACACTGTTGAAATTTCACCAATACCTAGTAATACACAGGACAGCCATTTTGCAGTGACACCAGAGTTGTAAACTGGATACTCCTGAGATTACTTTATATTCTCACTCCAACTGCTTAATCAATGAAAAAGGTTCTGATGCCATGGATATGAACTTTCCCACTATCTCTGTTACCAGTTTGGTGGATATGGGCATCCTGAGGCAATGTAGACATTGCCCCATGTTTATGTACAGCTGGTTAATTCTCAAACAAACTGATATAGTATGTGAGAGATGTATTTACATACTGTCACTGGAGGCACTCCTAATGTTAATAAGGCTGTCAGGAGTACATACGCTGCACCCATCACACTCAATTCAAAGCAGTCACATAGACCCACATATGCTGAGGCACTTAAATGCAACCTTCCTAAATTCCAAAGACCACCAAGATGGAGTACATATAAAAAACACTGTCAGCAATCCTGAATGCACTATTTCAAAATAACACCAACATCAACACATACAGCCACATCTCATGGAACCTCTACTTCTAGGCCCATAAGGCAAGCCACCACAGAATCCAACATTCTAGTCATTGGAGACTCAATTGTGAGACACACTGATGTCCCTCTCACCAGGCTGGGTAAGGAGAAAGTCACGGTCAGTTGTTTTTCAGGGGCCAGGATCTGCCACATTATGCACACACTCAGGTCATTGGACCACAAGTACCAGTATGACTCAGTCATAGTCCATGTGGGTGTAAATGACCTGAGAAGTATCTTCCTAGACTATATGAAGAGAGATATCATGGAGCTCTTGGAATATGTGTCCCAGGCTGGTATGAGCCTAGCACTGAGCAGGATTTTACCTTTTCCAAGGATTATTCCACAATATGAACAAAAGATGCCTGACATTAATAGCTGGCTTAGTTTCTGGTGTTATTCTAAGGGATTGCAGTATTTTAAGCATGGAAGGAGATGGCCAACAGACCATGCTGCTTTGCCAGGGATGGTCTGCACCTCCTGTCTAGGCTTTTGAATATTAGCTAAATATTGTTCTCCACCATAGAGCCTTTGTAGGCAATGTCAAACTAAAAGTACTTCTGACATAGCAAATCAAAGCCAAAAAAAATCTAAAGGTGTTACTGCTCAATGCTAGGCCTCTAAACAAAAAAACTCCACTCCTCCAAATCTCTCTTCCCCCTAGACAATGCTGATGTCTGTGCTGTCACTGAGACATGGCTTAAAGCCATGGAGAACACACCGACAGTGCAAGGTTATAATTCCTTTCACACATTTTGCTACTGCACAGACAGGGACTAAAGGTGGAGGTCTCTCAATTTACATCAAAACTAAATATACCTCAAGGCTGGTCCAACAGGACAATGCACTTCAGCTTTTCCAAGTTCAAATCACCATAGGCAAAACCAATACAATACTACTTCCTTGTAAACTATAACCCCCCATGAACCAAGAAACACATACCATGTATTTAAACTTAATGGAAAAAAATCACCACCCAACCCAGTTCCATATTCATGGGTGACTTTAATTACTCCACTATTAACTAGGGATCATATATGACACCAAACATACAAACACAGAGATTCCTGGATTTTGTAAACACAAACTACCTTGACCAGATTGTCAGTGCATCAACAAGCGATGCAACCATACTGAATCTGATACTTACTAATATGAGAAAGTGCTGCACACCCCCTAGTGTAATGCCTTCTCTGGTAAGGTCAGACCTGAAAATAGTCTCATTTGAAGTAAAAATAAAGCCTGGAACCCAAGCTAAACCTGGAATATTCTGAAACTACTCTAAGGCTAAATTCCTACTATTAAGTGACAACCTGGCAAAATTTCAAGTCTCCATAAACCATGAGAACACTGAGGCCTATGCAGAATTGTTCATAGAAACCCTATACAAGCATGTTAATAGTTGCATAGATACAGCTTTACCCACCATGAAGAAGTACAGAACTAAATAAAAAAACAAGCCACCATGGTGGACTTACAACAGCAATAGGCTGTATATCAGATGGAAAATCATGGTAAGAATTATGAGGTGCAGCACCCAGCAGGATAAAAGCACTCTCATCAAACTAAACAAACAACTCAGAGGACAAATAAAGTCCACCAAAGCCAAACGTTAGGTAAATATGGCCTCTCAGGCCAAGGACAACCACAAGGCATTCTTTAGCTATGCCCACAACCTCAAAAGCAATATACAATTGTGTGCAGAGCTCATTGTAAATGCAGCCATCTGTACTGAGCCAAAAGATATAGTAAACCTTCTGGCTGACAAATTCATCTCCAACCTTACTCCTCTCTCCCCATCAACCTTCCCATAGGAAATGCCATCAAATATAACTCCCCCTGCTATCACTAGAGAACAGGTCCTTAATGCTCTCAATAAAGCCAAGGACACTGCATCAACGGGCTCAAACAATATCCCAGGATGCTTTCTAAATAACATGAGATATGATCTATCAAGCCGTCTGGAATTGCTATTTAACTGTAGCCTCCAAACAGGCTTTGTGCCTCATGAATGGAGAAAGGCAACAGTCATCCCTCTGCAATAAAGGTGGGCCATCTACAAGACTACAGATCAATAAGTCTCACTAGTCTTATATGCAAAGCCATGGAAAGAATTATCATGGAAATGATGAATAATGACATAGGAAACCTCAAGACACTGAACCAAACCCAATTTGGTTTTATCAAGGGCAGGTCATGCCTACGTAACCTGATGGATTTCTTTGAGAAGGTCACCAAAGCAATGTATGAAAGAAAAATGGTTCACACTGCCTACCTTGACCTAGCCAAGGCATTTGACACAATCCCCCACTCGGGTATTGTTGACAAACGTAAGAGGTTAGGTACAAACCCTTATGTCACCTGGTGACAGACAACTGTCTCACAGACAGAACTCAGGAAGTTAGAATTGGGTAGTCTCCCTCTACAAAGAGGCCAGTCACAAGTGGAATCCCTCAGAATCGGTCCCGGGACAGCTATTTTTTGGCATTTACTTTTTTGAAGTCAAGACCAACATCAATGCTGTCTGGCTGACTAAATTTGCAGATGATTGCGAATTAGGAGCTGTCATTGAATCACCCACTAATACAAATGTTCTCCAGGAAGGGCTGACACAAAAAACTGGTGCTAGAGCCATGGACTAAAAGTAAATGCCAAGAAATGCATAATAGTATCCCTCAGGAAGTCATTCATCTCTGTAAACTATCATATTGACAACACACCCCTTAGATTTGATGAAGCAGTCAGAGACTTAGGGACACACATAGACAGTAATCTAGTTTTGGCCATCATGTGTCTACAGTAGTGAGGAAATCATTCTATGTTGTGCAAACTATAAACAAAAGTGTGGCATCTAGGTCAAAGGAAGTCATTGCTCCACTGTATTTGGCATTCATCAGACCTATCATTGAGTACATCGTCTCCTTTGTATGTTCCTAACCAGGCATATCCAATAATTGCAACATCCACAGAGGTTCCTTACTAAAAAAAAAAAAAAAAAAAAAAAAAAAAAAAAAACGCAAGAAGTAAGTAACATGCCTTATGCAGATCACCTCAAGGCCCTACCCATACCTCTCAACTGTACAGATTTTCACAGAATGTCCAGATTTTTCCTCAAATGTTTGGATTGTTCCTCATAATCACTGGGATGATCTAAGGATTAAAGTCACAAAATAATGACATGTATTTGAGTTTCAGACTTCATATCTTTCAGAAAATGCATGCTAACACAAATCCTATTATTGTAGCAACTTTCTAAGTCTATAGGAGCAATATGTCCATATTTTTGGGCCTTTGTCCCCCCATTTTGTTGTGCTTTGTACATATTTCTTGAGCTAAGAGGTTGAGAGGTATGCCTACACCTGTATTGTTTCTCCTACAGGCTGTTGAGGGGAAATCTATTTATTTATTTAACATTTGTTTACCGGGAAAGTCCGACTTGGAACAAGCCAATTTTCAGCGAAGGCCCAGGGAGAAATGCTCCAGATGCATGTCTTTGTAATCTGGGAGGAAACAGAGTACCAGGAGGAAACACACAGGAATGCAGGGAGGACATGCAGACTCCACACAGAAAGCAGCCCAACCAAGAATCAAGCCAGAGAACCTCTTGTTGTGAGGTGACAATGCAAACTGATGCACCACTGTGCCGTCAAAATACAAGGCATTGACCTTACTCTGATGGACCTCCTGCATATCCACAAAACAAACACCACCAGAATTACCCATCCTAAAGATTTAAACCTTGCTTGTGATATAAATAGGACCTGCTGAAGAGACATGTATGTATTCCCGACACTACCCCTTCTCTGGAACAGGCTCCCCATCCATGTTAAGCAGAATTCCTCCCTAAATCAATTTGTGTAACTTGGACAATTGGATGGGAAACAGGAAATTTATCCCTTGTTTGACACCTATATCTCTAATGGATACAGGCAGCCTGTAAATGGTTCACCTCCCAGGCCCCTGCGTGTAAATGTTTCACCTCCCAAGCCCCTGCGGTACAAGAACTTCTCAGAGATTTGGGATACATTGCTAGACTTTAAAAAAATCCCTTGTGGTTGTTTACCTAGTAAACACCTATAAACCTGTAATAAAATTATGAAGCATTTTTATGGCTGCAAATGTTTTTGGAGTTTCTCAGAACAATTAGACTGGAATGTATACTTTATATTATAAGCAATGTATTTATCTGTGGGTGAGAATAAGCTGGCACTACAATTATTTGTCCACCTTTCCAAATCATTTTGATATAGGTATTAATAAAGCCAAAATTAAAACAGCTAACATGCACCAAGATTAATTGTGTATAAAATAGAATGTATTAGCACCTAATAAATAAATTAATAACTTAATTTTGTGTTGGCATCAGTTAATAAAACTTAACTTGCTGTACAACAGGAAAGTCAGAAAAACATCAAATTACTTACAATAGTTCCTGACAATATAGTAAGGCATGCAACATACAAAGTGGTCAAACAAATTTCGAAGTCCAAGCTCAAGTCTTTTGTTCCTCAATAGGCACTATGCAATAGTTCAGCATTCTCTGTCCACTTTATCTTTAGGAAAATCCACAAAATGGATGATAATTCTGGTTACTTGGTTGCTGACTTCTCTTGCAGGTGAAAATCCAGTTCAGACACTTGGAATCCTGCTTAAATGCCCCTGTCTGGCACACTCCACTTTCCCTCATGAGAATGGATCTATCTTCTTGGATTTGCCAGTCCCAAAGTTGACAAGGTGCAATATCACAGCCCTTGGTTCCTTTTCCTGAATGTAGAAAGCTATGTCAATCCTTTAGCAGACCCGTTTTGGTGTCTGTTTTGCAAGCAGCAGGCAGGTATGACTGGAGCATGAAGAGGAATGTCTGAAAGTCTGAAGTCTCCAGCTGACTGCTCCAGTCTGACTAGACCAAAAAATGATGGAATGACTGACTCAGACATGACTTTCTCAAAATGACTGACTGAGTACAGTTCCACTGCAGTATATGTCTTTTCCAGGACAGAGGAGTTTAGTAAAAACTATAAGAAAAACCTAGACAAGCTAAAGTTTTTACTGTGCGATATCTTAAATCTCTTGTATTAGAGGTCCATGGATATATGCAAATGACAAATCAAAACAAAAAGACCGGCACTCTAAAGTCTACTGCAAATATAAATATAATTTTATTTTCAACAAAAACAAATCATCCTATAAAAAGGATGACTAATAAGCAGACCAGTTTCAGCAAAAATGCCTTCTTCAGTGCAAACAAGATCAAGTCAAAATGCAGAGCATTTAAATAAGAAACCACATACTACCAATAACCAATCATAGATGTTTATTTAACCCCAGTGAAAATAACCACCACAACCTAATAATCCAGGATTTTTCTTTACAATTTAAAATATTGTGCCAACCCATTTTATTATGTCTATTGTACATAATTCTGTCCATCACAGAAAAAGTAAATTTAGCTGAAGAATGGTTTTGGACATGTCTATACAGAGTATTGGATAGCCATCCACACTTGATGTCACTTAAATGTTCCGAAATTCATGCCCTAAAAGGGTATAAAGTCTGTCCAATATCAAAGGCTGAAAATTTGCAAGTGGCCAAATAAATGACCCAATCCGAACTGCAGTTACCAAAGACATAGATGTCATATATCTTAGGAGTATTCTCAGATGTAAATTGCTTAGTTTTTCAAACATATTTACAAAAAGAAGAGTGCTCACATGGTTGACACCCCTTTAAAAAATCTCCTTTAGTAGTTGTTTATTGTGAACTAATTTGACGAAAAGTTTTTTTTATAGTGACTAAACCAATTAGCCAAGTTTTACCCCTCCAATAAGAGAAAAGACATATTGAGGGAATTAATTCACTTAACCTATGATCATTCAGTAATGTATCCCAATGTTTTTGCAATATATCCACAAAAAAATTTGTATTATTATTATTACCATAATGGGTAGCCAATCTGATTTTACTATCTAAAGTTTTTTTTGTTTATATAACAACAGTTCAGCCCTATCTGCTTTGCTTACTTCCTGCAAAATTTGTAATGTATTTTGATAATCATAACTTCTATTGCAGAATCCGTTGACCATATCTGCATTTTGACAGTCTAAGTCAGTACTAGAGGAACAGATATGTGTGTGCCTCAAAAACTGAGATTTTGGAATATTTTAAATAATATGGTGAGGATGGCAACTGGTAGCATGTAATAATGTGTTAAATTGTGGATATTTCCTATGAACATTATTTTTTAATGTCCCATCAACATTTACCATTAAATCCACATCCAAAACAGTAATATGTTTGAGATCAAACTTAGCTGGAAAGTTAATCCCCCATTTATTTTTCATTTAAATAAACAAACTCATGCAAATAACCCAGATCTGACCTCCATACTAAACAACAATCATCCAGATATCTTCTCCAAATGTCCATTGCATCAAGGAAAATATTATGGGAATTATCATAGATAATTTGTTCTTCAATATACCCCATAAATAAATACATATATATTGGGGCAAAAGATGACCACATTGCAGTCCTCTTGAGTCATAGATAACATTTGTCATGAAAATAAAAGACATTTTTGGTTAA
The DNA here is from genome assembly GCF_019279795.1 of Protopterus annectens. Taxonomy (NCBI): domain Eukaryota; kingdom Metazoa; phylum Chordata; order Ceratodontiformes; family Protopteridae; genus Protopterus; species Protopterus annectens. The sequence goes on from NC_056737.1 coordinate 713,590,057, forward strand.
AACATGCTCTGCAAGACAAAGAAGAAAGGTGTTAAAGCCTGGACTCTATAACGATAACCAATCAAGCCAATATTCTAATGTCATAAGGCCTGCCCAATGGGGAATATTTGTACAAAGCAAACTCACATCCAGAATACATAGATACTACCCTTTATCTATCTAAATGTCCTGTTTAATATTCAAAGATTCCTTAGTATCTTGGATCCGAGAACATACCTCTTTCAATAATGGTTTTAGATACTGGGTTAAATAAATGGTAATAGTTCCGCCAGTGACCCACATCCAGAAACAATTGATACTCCAGAGGGATTGGTAAAATTCTTATGGATTTTTGGTAACAAATAAAAATATTGTGGAACCGGATCCTGTACAGTTATGTGGAAAACTACTTCCTGTGTTATTATACCCTCCTCCATGGCCAGTTGTAGAAATTTATCTACATCAGTCTGAAATTTCAGAGTTGCAAATGACCCCTTAAGGATGTCAAGTGTTTCAGCTATATGGCTTCTGCATGTCAATGACTTTTTACTTTTTCATTTTAAGTCTTTGTGGATATATTCAGGCCAATAATGCCAAACCCCACTAGCTGTTGACATGCATTCTTCAACCTTTTTATGACTTTATCAGCACATCATAAGTGGACTCTTTGGCTATACATTTGAAACTCAGGGTCTTTATACCCAGCTGATGTCCATAACCATTAAGGTGTCCGCAAAAATATCCTAATTAACATTCAAACCAAAAAGTAAACTAATTAGTTTGTCTGTGTGATGTTTTTACTTTTTGGCTAGGAAAGAGGAGTTTGGAATTTTGCTGTTCTGTCTCTGCAGTTGATGAAGTCCAGCCTTTGCCTAGCTGTTCATCCTACCAAAGAAGTCAGATGACCAGATGTATGTGATGTCATTCTGTTATCTAGGACAAAAATGATTTGACTAACAACACATCCTGGAAGAGAGGATATTGGAGAGATCACTTTCTTTACAGCCCGTGCATTTATCACTCTTTACTGGCCTCCTGACACCTTAATGTCAGAAAAGCAGAATGATCTATAGTTTCATGTAACAGCTCAGTTGTTTTATGCATTTATGGCATGTTTTTGACAATGCAGAAGACAGGATATTCAGCTTAGGTGTTAGGCAGGTGGGTTTCAGGCTTATGTTGCATGTTTGGTTCTGAACATTCCAGGAGCTTCTGTACTAGGAAAATCACTTTAATTGCTTGCTTTTTCTTGAAGCCCAAATTTATCTTTTAAATACCGTACATTTTCAGTATTTTTGTTGCATGATATGCCAGGAAATTGCAAGAGTAATAAACAACCATATATGAAGGCAGTATTAGTAAATGCAATCAAGATAGAGTAACAAAGGTGCTACTCATGCAATACTCAATGGCATTGTAATAATGTGAGGTATTGCCAGCTATGCCAGGAGAAGTAGGGCAGTGGATGCAAAGCTAGCTAGAATTTTGTAAAATAATTATTTGTCATTTGTATATCAAACTGATTTGTACAGATGCTTGTGTTGAAAAATATATTTGTAAAGCTGTTTGTGTTAAAATGTAACAAGAGCATGCCCTGCTGGACAGAAAAAGAAACATGCATGTATTCTTGTAACTGTTTAAATGTATGTCTTAACAGAGGATACTAGAAGAGAAGAGGTTAATCTCAAGCCACATCACTTTAAAATAGTTTGAAATTAAATGACCTGACTTAGGCCATAAAAATTGTGTCTTACAGTTCTCAATGTAGCCAGACCAAACAAGTCTGTACTAGGGAGCTTTCTGCATTGTCTTTGGGGTGGACTAATTGCTACTCTGCAAGGGTGGAGGTATGAAATTGTTTTATGACTTCCAGGAGCTGCAGCAGATCTTAGCAAGGCTCTGTGTGTGTGTCTTATTGACACATATGTGCTAAATCCTGACAGCTGCTAGCCAAGGGGGGGGGGGTATCATGGGAACCAGAGGTCAGATGGCCAGATGTATGTAATATCATTCTGTAATCTAGTACAAAAATTATGTTTAACACTAGATGAGACTGAATTCTCATTGCAGTCTGTTTTTGGAACCTGACATAGAAATATCTTCCACCCACTTCATCTTGCCTTGCTCATATAAGTGACCAGGGAATAGTAGTTCTTTATATCAGTCAGGAAAATATAGCAAGATTAGTTAAGTACATTTTTTCTGTATGTGTGTGAATCTATTCACCTGAGTTAGAAGCCATGGTGGTACAGCAGTAGCATTGTTGCCTCACAGCAAGAGGTTCTCCTATTTGATTCATGGCTGGAGCACCTTCTGTGTGGAGTCTGCATGTCCTCCCCGCGGTCGAGTGGCCTCCGAAAGACATGCATGAATGGGCGTGCCTTCGCTGAAGTTTGGGCATCAGGCTGGCAACTCGGCACCATAAAAAGAAATCTACTGCCAATCATTACGGACCAGAGTTCTGTTGTGGCAACCCCTAACTGGGAAAAGATGAAAAGACAAACATTTTAATATTTTCTAATACTGAAACTCTGGTGTTTACTGTAAATTGATATTTAGTAATTTCATGTTATTTTCTTATTTATTATTAAATATATTTAAACTTGTCATTGTGGCTAGCCTTTTAGATAATATTTTATTCTCTAAGAGTACTAATCTATATTTGATGACAGCTCTGGCCACTCTTGAAAGCCTTGCTGTTGGTCAAAGTACCATTTGTATTAATATTAATTTCACTTGATATAATTGTGTACCCTTGCAAGAGCCTTAGAGTAGCTGGATTTGTAGTGTCTGGTGATGATGTAACTACCTTATAGTCTGGGTAGAAGGGGGTATACCTAGTAAACCTTTCCCAGGTGTGTATGTGTGTGTGTGTGTGTGTGTGTGTGTGTCAGCTGTTTGGAGCAGGGACATGAAGCACTGCTTTCACAGAGATGGTGCTGGAGAACCTGGCTTGGACACTGGGCTGAGGTCTGAACTTTATAGCTGTGCTAGTGGAGAGTCTTAATGGGGAACTGGAGGGAGATAGATCATCCAGACCCCAGACTGAGTGTGTTCCTTGTGTGCTCTTAAGGGAAATTGTGCTTGATGCAAAGAGCTGCATCTGGAAATACTGGGTGTATCCATTTTTTTTCCAGTTGAATGTTCCTCTCCAGTGCCAGTGGTGAGGATTCAGGCTTCTTGATTACTGACCCAGGGTGGTAACATCACAGGCATCAACAACAATAACAGATATAGAAATAGAAATAAAACTAATGATAAGAATGGCTGACATAGAGGATTATGAGTGAGTCACCAAAGCTAAATGCATTATTATGTGTTCAAGACATGGATACCAAGAAATTCACCCCAGGAGTGAAGCTAAGTCACTTACTTATTATCAACTATGTTGTGTGGCAAAATATTGCTCTAATGATTCCTTACTACAAACAGTTATATTCCTCCATTAAAGATACTGTGAACATAATATATAATATATTCTATATTCTTGCTATATTTCTCACCAAGTGCTTCCCTGTCACTAGCATTCTCTGCTTCCTGCCATCTACCTGCGTCTCTGCTTACCTACACATAAGCCTGCTGTGGGTGACCCTACGAGAGGCTTTCCTGAAGTCCAGAAAAAGCATGTCTTCTGGGTTGCCTCTGTTTACCTCCTTGGAGGTCTACTAATAGAAACTGATTAGGTTAGTGTGAGAAGATATTTCTACAGTGATTGTATGATAGCATTTATTAAGCATCCCATTCTACTGTATGATCATGAAGAACCTTCATTCTGGACCACCTTGTTTGTATTTTCAACTGACAAAGTCTAGCTTACTGACCTGTAGATCCCTGGGCTGCTCTTGAGCCTAACTTTGTAAAGAGTTGTGAAAACTGCTTGTTTTTAATCCTCTGGGACCATTCCTTCCCTAAGGAACCTGATGAAGTGCCTTGTCAGTGGTCCAGCTAATATCCCAGTAGTTCATTCCCTAGGTATCTGGATCCAAGCTGGGAGTTCTCTAGGTCTCTGCATCCTATCATGCCTTACTACCTCTGACACCTTCCTAATTTCTTTGGCTATATCATCTGTCTATCCACATTTTTTTCTTTTGTCCTCTAAGATTCATGTTTTGCCTTAACACCCACAAGCTTTAAATTAACTGCCCCTTTCTATATACTTTGACATTCCTATGCCAATCTAGCTAAGACACTATGTCACTTCTTTCTGTCTCCCACATAGCTCAGGAAACTGTTTTATTTCCCTTCCTTTATGCCTGCTGCCATTCTTGATTCAATTTCTGCCATTGTACTCTTAGCATACTTTGCGGTGGTGGTGCTATGGTAGTGTTGTCGCCTCACAGTAAGACATTGTCCTGTTCGATTCTCAGCTAAAGCGTCTTCTTTCTGGAGACATGCGTGAATGGACGTGCCTTCATTGAAGGTTGTGCATCAGGCCTGGCAAGTCGGTACATAAAAATCTACTGCCAATCATTAGTGGACCGGAGTTCCGCTGTGGCGACCCCTAACCGGGAAAAGCCGAAAGATACAACAACAACTCTTAGCATACTTTGCTGCCCTTTTTCTGGTCTTTTACAAGTCTCTACTGGTCCCCCTGTCCTCCATTCCTTGTTTGTCTTTCCTGAGTCTCTTATAGTTAAACATACTGATCTCTCTCATCCCTTTGCAGGCTCCCTTAGTCTTTGTTTTTTCCCATTTCTTAACTGATAGCAAATGTAATGTCTTAAAGCCATCAGGCAATGTAGAACCATGATTAGCAATATCCTGAAGTATTCCTTGTGTCTAGTGACCGAAATGTCATCCAAAAGGAAGGAATTCTATCTAATGCCCTTGAAAGCTGGATCTTTGCCAAGGAATGTAATTATGGTGATGCAATTGAACTGTTAACAAGGTATCTTTGCTAGACTGTTCTAGCAAATTTAGGAAGTAAGATGCAGAGATAATGACCTTTTGATTACACATAAACTTCTTTGATAAACATTTTGTAAATGTTTCATCATAAAGTGTTATTTGTTAGTAAACATTTTGTAAATGTTTCATCATAAAGTGTTATTTGTTAGTAAACATTTTGTAAATGTTTCATCATAAAGTGTTATTTGCTCATACAGAGAACCCATTTTGAAATGATTCATGCTGGATTTTGACAGCTTGACTTTTACTAGCACGTAAAAAAAAAAATAAAAAAATAAAAAACATGAATGAGCGCAGAAATCTGTCTAGTTCCAACCTCACTACCATCAGGAAAAAATTAAAAAAAAGAGAAACTAGATGTCTTAAAACTTTGTTGATGGGCTCAGTCACAAAAATTTCCAAAAAATGATGAAACTAAAGTAGTGTTCCAAAGGAACAAGCCTTTATTTGTCACAGACAAGCAATCCTCAGTAACAAAATATCAGCTTATCACCAAAGTTTTAAGACCACTAGTTTTACTTTTACTAGCATGTCAATCATTTGCAAGGCTCTGTGCTGTGTGCCCATTAACAACAGTATTCTTTCCAACCAGATACAGTCTTGAGCATGTTATTTAATTTCTTGGAAAAACCTTGCATTAGTAAATGTCGCCTCTACTGTGACTTCCTTCTTTTGTAATATTGTGGTTTATGTGTAGTACAATAGACTACATTGTCAGTGAAGTTGAAATACTCTTCCAGAGCCATTAAGAAAGTGAGCTCCTAACAAATCAATGTACTGCACTAAAATGTATAACTGTACATTTTCTTTCGGTATGGTAAAATATTAGATTATCTGTTAAATTCAGAAAATGTTTTTTCTGACAGGAAGATAAAATGGAAGTTATTGTATCAAATGTTAATTGTTCAATGTTTTCATCCTTCCTAGAATTTGGGGTATTATTAGTAGTAAGTAGTGAATTTCACTGCCCTTCTTTCAAAGTATTACTTCATGTCATATTTTTCACTGTCTTTCTAGCTGTCACAACTCTGATATTGTTTCAATAATTAACAACTGGAAAATTAACAGATATGTGAAAATCTTTCCAAATATTGTATGCAGCCCAGGCTTTAAAGATATTTTTAATTGTTTCTAATTTTACCTAGGCATGTGCTCTTGGCATATACTGCTGTTCTTTAATAAAAAAAAAAATTGTGGCAAAATACTATTCCAGTATGGCAGTATACAAATTAGTGATAAAGAAACAAGGGAAAAAGAAACGTGGGAGGAGACAAATGGGGCTTCACTATTGCAAACAGTATATATAAAAGCTGAAGTTGATATGTACATCTGAACCTGAAAAAAACAACCAAACAAACAATGGTCAGTTTTTTGGGTTGTTTTTTCATATTTTTTTAAGTGGTACATTTATACATCTGAACCTGAGTCTGTAGTCTGAAAATTGGACTACAGACAAACAAGACATAGTTTGTTCCAAAAGGAAAGATTGTATACATTAAAGAACTACAAGTAAAGGTGTTGTTGATATATTATATAACCCACAGAGCAGAAATACAGGCAACCAATCTCCCTCAATTGAAATAATAAGAAGAAAGTGTCACTATATGTATCAAGTTCACCTTTATTATTTATTCCAGGTGTTTTTCCCTTTATGCCTGTTAATCATCCAGCTCCCCTGTTATCCATCCCTACACCCACTTATTCTCTATAGTATCAGTGTTTCTTGAATGATTGTCTTGGAGTGCTGGGGCCAATATCAGCATTTTTAAAACTCATTCCCTCCAGTACAACTCTTTTGAGTGTGTACCTTTAACTCCTAGTGGGTGTGGCCTGAGCCTTTAAAAATGAAGTTATCACCTTACAATTCTAAAAATACTCATTGACAGAGGTCAAATATCAATATAAGTGTGTTTGCCATTATGTATGATTCAAGAAAAAATATTCTGGCACCTTGTATGAAGCATGGTTTTGGAATTATTAATGCAAGTATGAACAAGTAATGTTTGACGTCTAGAGGAGCAGTAGGAGGTAACTGCAGATGCACCTGGAGGCGTCACTTGGATGTAATGAGTTCCGGCTTTAGCCTTGTCTTTCTTCTTTGTTTGCTGGAATTGGAGTAACGGAGGGAACTTTGGATATCATTCAGTCAGCCATAGAGGTTGAATGCATTTTTTCCTCTTTCCTGTATTCCTATGGCATTCTGCCATCCACACACATCTGCCATACTGCCCTGCAGTTGAAGTATGCATGTATATGCCTGCTGAGTGTGTCTGTCATGAATTGCAGTTTGGTAGGTTAATACAGCTCAGCCCATCTGCTGCAAGTAGTGTTTCCTGTGTTCTAGTAGGAGCCAGTCATGCAATTGGATGGGCACCTCCCCAGGATAGTCAAGTTGTCATTGGTTCCTCTCTCTGACCCTCCTCTCCTGGGCTTCTTCTGCATCCATCTACTTAGCAAACCCAGTTAATCTGGGGTTACTGTCAGGGCTTTACTCTTTTATGCTGCAGAGCAACCATGTTTATGACTCTAATGCACATAATACAGGATCTCAGTACACAAGACAGATGATATAGTTACAGGTGTCCTAGAGTTACATATAGCAGCAAGACAAACCAGCATTCATGGTGGTCTAAAATGCATTCAAATAAAACTCTGTCTTTATTGCATACAGAGTAGGCAGTTATCACAGCAAGTGTTACAATTGACCACATAAAATTGGAAGGAAGATGCTATACAAGTTCAACAATTCATTTATATGTGATATCATAATAATTCACCAATCAATTTGCTGCAAAAAAACCTCATGAATTTGGAGTTGAATAATCACAAAATCATAACATTCGCCAATGGCATCAATACAATTGTTCTATGAACACATTAACAATTTTTGTATTCTAATTTCAAAGAGTTCACTCTGGGAATTACATGATTTTAAGTGTATCTATACAAATGATCTCTATTATTTTCTAACACTGCGGTATAACATTCTCACTGTATCTTCATATATACATCTAAAGCTACAAGTATTATGATGGGCTACATTTTGTAAATGTCTGGATGATGAGGCATTTTAGGTATTGATAGAGTGATAATATCACAATTGCATCATCTTCACTATAAACACCAAGTGTTTCCAGCTTGGCCTTTTCCCCTCCTCAGACTTGTGAAATTGCTGAACAGCATCCTCATTCTGCTACTTTTATATGCCTCCTTCTGACAGTTCTTCCTATACCCATTATGCATTCCTTATCCTGTCTTTTCAATCTAGCCTTCTACCTGTATAATATTCTCAAGCCATCAATGTTTCTTACCCTTATTGATTCTTTATTGTCTAACCAACTTCCTTACCGCTTTTCCTTTTCTTTCACCATCATCTCTGTTTTATCCTCATTTCCCATTAATGCTTGGTGTCTTCTCCTCACCACATTCATATTATCTCTTTTCTTCTACCTAGCTTCTCTCACTGTTTCATGGTTTCACCTCTTTAGTGACCTGCACACATACTTCTCAACTATTTAGATTTTCAGAGAATGTCCAGAATTTTGCCCCATATCCTTGGTCTGTTTCTCATAAAATTGCAGTTTTCTGGCTAATCACTAGCAGACCATTGAGAATTCAAGTCAGAAAATAATGATAGACATTTGAGTTTCAGACTTCATACCTTTCAGAAAATTCATGCTAATGCAAAACCTGTTACTCTTATCAACTTTCAAAGTTTGTAAGAGAATACTTAAAAACCGTCCCTATTTTAGGGCCTTTGTCCCCCCATTCTTTATGGCTTTGTCCAGATTTCTTGCTCCAAGAAGTTGAGAGGCATCCTTCCACAGCTCCTTCCTCATTCACCTAACCTTCTTCTCCTTTTGCTGTCTTTGCTGCTTTCACAGAAGTGTTATCTTTCTTATTATTCTTTTTCTTCCTGCTTTAAAGGTACAGCAATTCTGATGCAACTCTGACTCTTTTCAGCAACACCATCTCTTAAAGGAGAACAGCACAGCATTCTTACTTTTGCATAAAACCAGTACACCAACAGAACTTTTGTTTTATGAATTAAAGTTTTCAGTTTATTTTCACTGTGTAGCCAAATACCCTGGGCTCCCTATGTGTCCTAGAAAAATAAATAAAATGCAAATACTTCACACACTTTCTCCCTTTGTGTTAGTCCATTCCCCCAGGTCATTCTGAGTAACAACCTCCTGAATTTATTTATCTACATATCCCTAGACCTGAAAAACAACACAGGATAGAGTTTCATAGTTGTTATTGACATAAGAATTCTAAAGTTTATTATGAAATTTAGTGATGTGATCTGCTGACGTTGAATAAATATATTATATAACTCCTAATCTCTCCATCTCTCCTATCATGCTATTAAACACCAGACTGTCCTGATATCCTGTATCTCTGCCAGTACTAGAAACAGGGACCTAAATCTTCACCAACAGATAAATAAAACACAGTGGAGGAACAAGTTTTAAGCCAGCACCTCTCAAACCTCTGGAATAACCTTTTCCTGTATGTTAAGCAGTATGGCTCACTATATTCTTTTAAACATAACCTCGATGACTTGATGGGAAATAACAAGTTTACTCTGGGATTGACTAGTATTGCACTCCTGGAGAAAGGAGGTTCATCTTGAGGGAAGGTACTGACAAGGAGTGAATGATCATAAGACTCAGTGACCTTAGAATAACTATGAATCTATAAATCTATTACTCTGTCAGGCTGGTGGGTATAATGTTGCAAGGTGATATGAGGCTAGATACAGTGTAGCTGTGATTAAAGCAAGAATATTTAGTTTCTATACATAGTTTATATGTATTTTTATTTTATTTTATTTTACATTTGTTGACCGGGCTAGTCTGACTGGATACATGTCCATTTTCAGCAGAGGCCCGAGGAGAAAAGCTCCACTGTATATTAGCAAATAATAAAAACAAAACAAAAATTGCACAATAAGATACAAATTGTAAGCATGTAGAGAACTATTCCCATATTGCATAGTAACAGTGCAAAAGCAATTTAGCAAAACTATAACATACAGTGAGGAATTCTATTCACAAATTCTTTGCAAGAGTAGGAATAGTACAATCAAAAAGAAAGAAAGTAGTAACTCACACAGGACTCTATTCATCTATTTACAGTATTAACAATTATGATAAACGTTTTGTGCCAGGGCACTAGTTTTAAGAAGCAGATTTGTACAGCTGGGAGCAACATGTCGATTTAGGTAAGAGGTGAGATAACAGGTTGCAGTAATAAACAAGTATAAAGGTTACAGTAATATGACAAGTATAAAGAGAGGTTGAGATTATGGGAAAAAAGTCATATCCAAGTGGGTGGTAGAAGAGTTACAGAGGAGGGGTAGTACTAGTGATAGGGACAAATAGAAGAGTAATGGAGAGAGCAGAAAGGAGAGTTGGATGCTGAGGTCAGTCAGGATTCGAGCAAGGGCAAAGCCAGTGAGATTTCAGATAGTTCCTTAATTGTTTCTTGAAAAGATTTGATGAGTCTAGAGTGGTCAGTTCTATGGGAAGTTTATTCCAGTATGAGCCAATGGCATTTGTAAACAAGGAGTCCCCAGCTTTGTTGTGTGTTTTGAGAGTGGTTACTAGTAGTTTGTTAGTTGAGAGAAGGGAAGTAAGATTCCTGTAAGGGACAACAAGGTTATTTAGTATGGGTGTATTAGAAGGGTAGTGGAGAATTTTATAGGTGATAACTAATTGATGTAGGAGAATAAGATTGTGAAGTTCAAGCCAGTCAAGCTTTTTGAGATTAACACAATGATGGGTGCGAAATGGGGAACCTGTGGCAAACCTGGCAATGCTATGGTAGGCTGTGGCAAGTTTCTGAAGGTTAGATTTTGAAAGGTTTATAAAAGATGGGGAGGCATACAATAATGACGAGATAAGATGAGTTTGGGCTAGAGACACCCTGGTGGTTGCTGTTAGGAAGGGCTTAAGTCTGTAAAGGGCACCAATCTTTTTATTAACAGATTTGATGGTTAGGTCAATGTGGTAGTCAAAGTTTAGTTTATTATCTATTGTAACACCTAGTAGTTTAGTGGAGCAGTCAGGTGTAATGATAGTGCCATTGTCAGACACAATAGAAAAGGAGAGAGGGCAGCTTTAAGGGTTGGAGAGAAAAGTAATAGTTTGTTTTTTTTTTGGGATTAAGGAGGAGACAGATATCTTGGAACCATTTTTCTGCTGCTGTAAAGACTTTTTGGGTGGAAGAATGAAGTTCAGCTGGAGATATAGCAGAACAGATGAGAGTTGAATCGTCTGCATATTGAATACATGAGGATGTTGGGAGTGAAGTAGACAGGTAATTTATAAATATAGAGAAGAGAAGGGGTCCTAAGATGGATCCTTGAGGGACACCGATAGTGACTGGGAGCTGAGAGGATAGATGGCTGTCCCAAAGGACTGCTTGTTGTCTATCTTTCAAGTAAGAGTCAAACCAGTGCAATGCCAAAGATTCAAGTGAGAGAGATTTCAAAGTGTCTAGCAAAAGTTGATGGTTGACCATATCAAAGGCTTTAGAGAGATCAAGAAATAAAGCAGAAGAGTATAGGTTGTTATTGCGATTTTTGTTGATGGTGTCTGTGAAGGAGAGAAGAGCAGTGGAAGTGCTATGGAAAGGTCTAAAACCATGTTGAGAGTCTGAAAGTAGGCTATTATGTAAAAGATAATGTAAAAGTTGTTGGTGTATACAACGTTCCATAATTTTAGATAGAGGTGATAATAAGGCTAGAGGATGGAAATTAGAAAGTTCATTAGTGTTTCCTCCTTTATGCAGAAAAATGATATGGGAGACTTTCCAGAGGGAAGGGATAGTAGATTTGGTTATTGTTCTGTTAATTAAGATGGAGACTGGGTATGCTAGTTCTGCTGCTGCTAGCTGCAGATATTCAGCTGGTAGCTGGTCAGCTGAAGGAGTGCATGGTTTAAGTTTTGAGAGTAACTTGTGTATATAGGTTGTGGAGACTGTACTAAATGTTAGAGTGGGGTTGTTATTTTGAGGAGAGGTCTTTTTAAGGGAAGTGTGGGGAGTCATGTTCTTTGCTAGAGAGGTGACTGTTTCAGAGAAGAAGTTGTTGAATGTATTGGCTATTAAGCTGGGTGGAGTCTGTGCTAAGTTAGCTGGAGTGGGTGTTTTGGTGTTTCCTGGATGGAGCAGTTTATTGATTCCTAACCAGAATTTTTTGGGGTTATGATTTTAATTTTGTTGATATTGAAGGTAATTTTTTTTTTTATCAAGATGGGTAAGTTTTTTTGTGGTATTTCTAAGGTGTTTGAAGTTTTGAAGGTCAGATGGGTTTTTAGTAGTTCTCCATTGTGTCCATAGTTTATTCCTTAATAGCATTTTTTGCTTGGTTTCTTTAGAAAGCCAAGGGGCAGCTTTAGATCCTGTTCTAATTAAGCAAGAGGGGGCGTGATGCTCAAGAATTTGGAGGAATGTGTTGTTGAAATGGGAAACTGCTTCCTCAAGTGGAAGGTGTTTTAGAGCTGACCAGTTACATTGTTTGAGTTCATTGAGGAAAATAGGAAGGTTAAAGTTTTTTTTGTTATGTATAGTATGATAGCTGGCCTGATTGGGATTGTTATTTTTTTGTTTAGTGATGTAGGTGAGAAGATGGTCGCTGATGTTGTCAGGGAGTATACCAGTTTTATATGAGAGGGGATTATTGTTGACCAATATCCAGTCCAAGATGGCTTGTTTATTGGTAGATTTGTGACTCCTAGTTGGGGAGTTTATGGTTTGTGGAAAATTAAAGAGGTTAAGGTGATAGGAGGGTTTGAGGGATATGCAGGAGTTCCAATCAATATTGAAGTCTCCTAAGATTATGGTTTCCTGAGGAAAGCTACAGGAGAGCCAGCTAAGAATGTTTTCAAGTGTATTTAAGTTGTTGCCAGGAGGGATATAGGAACATATTATATATATGGCTTTGCTTTTATTTACTTGGAATTTGCTGCAGAGTATTTCAGCATTGGCAGGGAAGGGAGGCAGGGAGTCAAAAGAGGACACCTGCAGTTCAGATTTATAAAGTAAAGCAACTCCACCACCCTTTTTGTTTAGACGATCCCGCCTTAAAATGCTATAGCCAGGGGGAGTAATTTCATTGTCTTTGGTGCCTGGTTTAAGCCAGGTTTCAGTAAGACAGAGAATATCCAATGAGTAGAGGTCGATTAAAGCATAGAGTTGTGTAATTTTATTGTTAATGCTACGAATATTTAGGTGTGCTATTGAAAGGGAGTTAGAAGAGAAAGGTGAACTCAAATTGTTAGTAGTTTGGTTTGGGAGGGTGTGGAATTTGTGTTTCCTGGAACTGTTGTTTTCTGGTACCCCCAATTACATTTTATAAGACTGAGATATATCTGAATCTGTGTTAAATGGTATACTGGGATACTTATATCTTCAACTAATATAATATTTAATTTATCTTTTCATGGCAGTGTGTCCCAAACTCACTAATCTCCTTCTGTGAGAAGCATGGTAGCAGGTGTATTGCTGCTAGCATGTGCATCATTCTCTTTGATTTTACTACTCCTATAAAATCCAAGGTCTTCAAAAACAGTTTCTACCACCCCATCCATGGTGTTGTTATAATTCTTGCCACCATGCAGGTGTACCCTTTTATATGTGGATGAACAAACAGGCATGTAGTTTTTATCAGATGCTTTTAATAGCTTTATCTGATCAAGTTAAGTTTTTTATTAGATTGGGATTCCTTTCTGTTCTTTTTTTAACTTTATGTGTGAATTTTCTTGTAGTATATGGTAAACTCCTTCCATGTGCATTTAATGAACAGTCTTTCATGGACTTTGTTAACTTATCTTTACATCAGCATTCACGGATATCTCATATTTTCTTTTTCTTCATCTTCTTCCTCTTCCGTCTGTAGTCCTAGGGCTCCTTCTTCTTTTATTATTCTCTTAGCTTTTTACTATACACACATCATCAAAGTTTAATCCTTTTTACATTTTTTTAGAATGTTTAGATATTATCATATTAATTGCTAAAGATTGCTTTGGTGCTTTCACAAGGGGTCTAAAATAAATGCCTTTCAAGATGTGGGTATTACCCCATATGGACACAATCAAGTTAGTGGTTTAATACTTCATCCCGTTGAACTGACATTACACTTGAAAAGGTGTAACTGACAGAGTGTAGTATTTTTGGTGAAATATTAAAAAAAAATTTGGAGCCTATATTTGTCTGGGAAGAGAATTCAGTCACCTAAACTATGTCTCCAGATAGCGGCATTATAGTTCCTTACTGGGAATCCCTTAAACTGAAACTTGGGATCTAAATTTCATTCTGATAGAGGGATTTATAATCATTATGTTGGAATACTCAATGGTAATAGATCTATCGTACATATTCTTTTAACATTAGTAATATAATTTGCAGTTTCCTTTGCTTCCTTTTTTTCCCTCCTCGTTCTTGTTTATTTGCTTTCACGCAGCTAGAACTTATATTTACGATTCTCTTAATACTTCTTAATTTACTGATGGTCATTTAATAGGATTTTGCAATATATTAGAAACATTTACTTCTTAAAGTTTAAATGTTAATCTTTGATGGAGAGTTAAGGGGAATTCAGAAATTATATTTCCTGCTATTATTGTCTAGTCAGTATCTAGGTTCAGTGCAGTCCACATGGGCTTGATCAGGAGAAGTACATAAGTAATGTGTCAGTAGCTCTGCAGGAAGAGCACTGACACCTTTAATGCCAGACAGTCAGAAGACCTGAGGTTTTTGTCCCAGAAGAAGAGCTTTATTTCTGATATAACTTAAATGAACAAATTCTCAAAACAGACAACAGAGACAAATAAAACTGTAAGTAAATCTCCCTGCAACTCCAATGCAGATGGCAAGCTCCCCATACCCCCAAACATGTACATTCCAGCTCCATAGTTCACCAATCTGAAAAAGGAGAAAACTCTCCCAAAACAATGTAATCACAGCAGGCACACACTAAGAAATCACAGCAGTGGTTATTTCCTACAGGAAACAGTGACCACAGTTCTCCACACCAGTGCTGTTTTCTGACTGGATGGATCCCTAAGAAACTAACAAGAACAACACTATCTTCACTATCTTTATCAATCACAAATAAAAAATATCAGGAACCACAATCTACAAAAAAATCAGTTAACTAAACCACTTTTCAAAATTCAGCCTGAAAATGCAACCAATATATGCATGCAACTAAATGGGATTCTACCAAATGTGATTTCTACCATTTTTTTACCAGATATAACACTGCCAAATGACTGTTCTACCAAACATATTGCAATTATATATATATATATATATATATATATATATATATATATATATATATATATATATATACTTGTATATGAGAATCACCTCTTTATTTGAATGTTCAGAATACTAAATGTTTGCAATGCCAGCACAAGTGTTCATATAGTGGTATGATTACAGAATACCAGCAGGAGAACTTGCTTTCCTGCAAATAAATGTATTTATTTTTTTTTTCTTTTGTTTTGTATTTTTTCAGTATTTTGACATTCATTTTTAGACTGATCAATTTAAGTTCAATTGTTGTGTTTTTTACTATCAGTAGTATACTCACAAATATATATATATATATATATATATATATATATATATATATATATATATATATATATATATATATATATATATATATATACACATATATAAATTTATAAATATAAACTAGATATGAAGAAAGAGTCCAACTGGGGTTTCCTAGACTTGGAGAAGGCATATGACAAGGTCCCAAGAAAGCTAATCTGGGCAGTACTGCGGTGGTTCAAAGTCCCAGAAACAGTGGTAGAATTAGTGCAGGCTATGTACAAGGATCCACTGACACAAGTACGAACAGTGTTCAGCCTGACAGAGAGGTTTCCAGTAAGAGTGGGTGTACACCAGGGTTCAGCTCTGAGCCCACTGCTGTTCATACTGGTATTGGATTACATTAGCAAACAGGTTGGAGGGGACAGATCAACAAAGTTGCTGTATACAGACGATGTGGCATTACAGACAGACCCTGAGCAAGAACTTCAGCAAAGTATAGAGAAATGGAATGCAAAACGGAAGGCACATGGGATGAAATTAAACACAGATAAGACAGTGGTAATGGCAGCAAACTGTGGAAATCAGAAGAAGTTGAGAAGTGAGATAGAAGGGAAGATAGTAGAACAGGGAAATATTTTCAAGTATCTGGGAGGGGTGGTTGAAAAGAAGGGAAATCTGAATGAAGCAGTCAAAGCTAGAATCAGAGGGGCTGCAGCCAATTGGCATAGAGTGCCAGGTGTAGTCTATGACAGAGAAATGCCAAAGAAGCTGAAAAGTAAGGTGTACAAGACAGTGGTGCAACCAGTACTACTGTATGGTAATGAAACCTGGGCAGTAAAGGCAGAGCAGATGAAGAAGCTAGAGGTGGTGCCTGAGAATGGTGGTAGGATGCACACTGTGGGACAGATGAAGAAATGAGGACATAAGAGCAAAAGCCAAAGTAACTCCAATTGCAGAAAAGATCAAAGAGAACAGATTATGGTAGTTCAGACACATGTGCAGAAGACAATCTGGTGGGGAAGATTTGGGACAGATAGGAAGAAGGAAAGAGGAAATGAGGATATCCAGCAAAGAGGTGGATGGATTGTGTAAAGGAATATCTGTGCAGTCAGGCATGAGTGTTAAAGGCCTTAGTGCGGCACTAAATCAAGAGAGATGGTGACAGTTAATACGATACCCCATGTAGAAAATGGGAAAAAATGGGCTATTGCTGCTGATATATATATATATATATATATATATATATATATATATATATATATTTACATATATATATATATATATATATATATATATATATATATATATATATATATATATATATATATATATATATATATATATATATATATATATATATATATATATACATATATATATATATATCTATGGATCTACCTGAGAAGAACAAAAGCTGAAAACTCCGAGAATGAGAACACCGACACCGGAAGACCGACAACGTAAATAATTGACAGTCTGGAATTCTGACGCTGAAAACACTGACATGCATGCGAAATGAGCGTGACTGTGTAAGTATGCGATAGTGACAGACTTTAGGGTTAGGGTGCAGGTAAGGTAAGTGTGCATTAGTAACAGACTTTAGGGTTAGGGTGCAAGTAAGGTAAGTGTGTGTTAGTGATGGACTTTAGGGTTAGGGTGCGGGTAAGGTAAGTGTGCAGTTGTGACAGACTTTAGGGTTAGGGTGCGGGTAAGGTAAGTGTGCGATAGTGACGGACCTTAGGGTTAGTGTGCCGGTAAGGTAAGTGTGCGATAGTGACAGACCTTAGGGTTAGGGTGTGGGTAAGGTAAGTGTGCGATAGTGACTGACCTTAGGGTTAGGGTTCGGGTTAAGATTAGTGCATAGATAGTTGTGTATGTAAGGGTTAGTGTAGGTTTGTAAGGTTTTTGGTGTGCTTGTGTTATGTGTGTGTTTTTCGGAAACAAATTTGTTTTGTTGGCTGTCGGGATTGTGGTTTGTCGGGCATGTGAACTTTCGCGTTTTTCAACTGAAGGTGTTGTGGTGTCGGTGATTTCGTTGTCGGTGTTTTGAGGTAGATCCATATATATATATATATATATATATATATATATATATATATATATATATATATATATGTGTGTGTGTGTGTGTGTGTGTGTGTGTGTGTGTGTACAGTAGAGAAATGTCAGTTATCAGAACCAGCCTTTCAAAGTTTTTGGGTAGGAAAAAACATAAAGTCTGAATATGTAAACATTATAATTATTTGCCTGAGCATGTTTTTTGAGCTTGTAGCCAGCTCATGTGTGAAAAATATTCTTTATTGTCCATTGGAATCAATGAATGGTTAAAAAGTGCATTCCTGCATGCAGAAAAAAAAACAAGATTTTAGAAGTTTTTTATCCGGTTCAATTATATGTTTGATTATCCAAACAATTTGATTATCCAAGCTACCCTAGATCCCAATTAGTTCAGAAAATTGACTCTCTACTATCTATCTATATATATATATATATATATATATATATATATATATATATATACATATACATATACATATGCATATATATCTATATGGGTGTAACTCAAAGGATTAAATGACCAGCTATACCGACACCCATATACTTGAAACAATTACTTTTGAGTGGACTAATCCAAATGCAAGTGTTTTTGCAGGGGGTGAGGCTACCTGCAAGCCCAGGTGGTGGGCTGGACCCCCCCCATATCACCTGCTAATTATATATACTAACTCAGAGATTGCAGAATTCCTGAAGAAAGGGAACGTTTCCTTACTTGAGTATTGTTGATCTTGCACACCTGTCAAATATCTGTTTGAATCGACCAGATAATGTCAAAAAAAAGTTGTTGACGGCACTGTCCAGTTGCTCTAAATTCCACAATCCATACAGTTTGGTTAAACTCAAATGGTTGAAACAATCTGACTGAAAATCAGTTTGATTAAATCCCATTTGACTGATATCTTATTTGATTGAATCACAAATGACTGAAAAGTATAGAAGTGTATAGCAGCATATGATGGTGTCTTTTTTGAGGATGTAATTTGCTAGGGAAGAGTCTAGAAGATTATGTGTAGATTTTCCGTGCCTCGTCATATCACACTTCCAAAGTTATAGATGTTTATGTTGTATGGTGTTTTTTTCATATTCCATGGTTATGTGATCATGGAGTTAGTATATATAATTAAGTGGGGATGTGGGCCTGAAGGGTATATAGGATACTTTGGGGTATAGTGGGGCTTACCCCTGCAAAAAAGCATTGTACTTATTCTTATTTTGTTACATAAAATGTTTTCTATCATTTTGATTCAGCAAAATGAAAAAGAAATACATATATTAAAGAAGACACTACTAAGGCTAGAAATATTACAATACCACCGATGATTTATTAAATACTAAAAACATGTTGGCTTCTATGTTGTTTAGTAGGTTGTAGAAATACACAAACATAACTATTTGGAGTCTACATGTGTGTTGCTTAAAGTGACACTGTAACTATAATTTCTGTCACAGTCCTATTTATTACCACACTTTCCCCCAGTGGCATGCACACAAAGGACATTACTAACCTGTCACATCAGCTTGCAAGCGAATGTTACCTTACTGTTACATATCATGTTAATATATTACCTACCAATCCCTGCATCACAAAAACTCAGTACACACACACACAGACACACACACACACACACACACACACACACACACACACACACACACACACACACACACACACACACACACACACACACACACACACACACACACCTCAAATACAGTTAGCAGTGTGGCAACTGCTGTAGCAATTTAAAAGCTATACATGACCTCAGGCAGCCATCCTGCTTGGCCTACAATTATGCACAGACTTTGTAATTTATTCACTTGATCATTTTGTTTGTCCATTGTGATGCTCTACAGCAAGTCATTATCCAAAGGAGATGCTGAAGCTTCTAAGTTAATAGTTTCAAAGGTGATTACTAGGCTAATGACCCCAGAGAGTCTTTTTAAGCCTAACCATGCTTCCCAAATATATCTAACAAATTTTGTTACCCTAGTTACTTTAAGTGGTATATGTAGGCTTTGGCATGGGCAGTCAAGCATTTACAAATCGTCTCTGTCTACTAGAGACATTGGTTAAGACCAGGGGTAAATTTCTGATTTCCCATCCACTGGTCGAAGTTATGCTTGAATTAGGTTAGGGAAGAACTCTGCTTCACATGGATGGAAAGTCTGTTTCAGAGAAGGGGTGGTCACTGAGACATATACTTGTCCCTTCAGCATGTCCTTTTTATGTTGCAGCTGAGGTTTAGATACCTAGACTGGGTAATTCTGATGTTATTTGTTTAGTGAATGTGCAATAGGTCCATCACAGTGGGATCAGAGGATGCTTTGTAGGCTGGCCATAGATCACCTCTCAGCAGTCTGTAGGAGACAGAGTAGTAGAATAGGACTTTAAGGTGGACCATGTAGAACTTGTTGTTTACACCCTGTATTCTTTTTGTGAGAAACTTCTTGTAGATGCTCCAGTTATTGCATATGTCTAGTAAGGTATATACCAAAGGGGGCATTGTACTCAATGATTTGTCAACTGTCCCCACCCTTTGGAAATCTTTCTTCACTATCCCTCTTCATAAAGGTGGAAACTCCACTGACCCCTCAAACTACCGACCCATTGCCATTCTGTCCCCCCTCTCCAAGATATTAGAAAAATGTATTCACTCACACCTTCTCAATCACCTCCTCACACACCACTTACTTACCCCTACCCAACATGGATTTTGTCCTCACCACAGCACCACCACTGCCCTCCTCTCCTTCACTCATATCATTGCAGAGGCCCTAGACAACAATAAACTCATTTCCTGTCTTTTCCTAGATCTCTCCAAAGCCTTCGATACTGTCTCTCATCCTCTACTACTATCCAAACTCGCAAATCCCCCTCCGCACTTGCCTGGTTTAATAGTTACCTATCTGGCAGGGAACAATCTGTCAAATGGCTCTCATCCTCCTCACCTTTCCTTCCCATCTCCACTGGTGTTCCCCAAGGCTCCATCTTGGGACCCAGTTTGTTTAACATCTTCACCAATGATCTTTACACCTCATGCAAAGAATCCTCCCTTATTCAGTATGCCGACGACTCCACACTTATATCCATCTCAAATAACATTTCTGAACTACACTCCCTGACCCAACAGGCCCTACTATCCACTGAACAATGGCTCTCTCACAACCTATTGATCCTAAATCCCAAAAAGACCAAACTCCTACTTTTCCTTCCTCGTTCTCTTTCTCATCACAAAACCTCCTTTTTTATTACATCTTCTAACAATACAAATATCCAACCTGACACCCACACAAAACTCCTAGGGGTCATTATCGATAACGAGCTCAAGTTCAACCTACACATACTCCAATGTATAAAAAAAAACAAACCAGAAACTAGGCCTGCTATATCGGAACAAAAAATTCCTAACCCCTGAATCTAGACTTGCCCTGGGCCAGGCACTCCTCCTCCCCTCCCTCTTATACGCCGCCCCAGTTCTTACCAATATCCAGGCCTCCACTCTAAACAAACTGCAATAGACTTACCATAAAATAGCCAGATTCATTACTAACTCCCCATACAACTCACACCACTGCATTTCTTTAAACTTTCTTCAATGGCTTGAACTTCCTCAGTTTCTGCTATCTTATCAATTTCATATGCTACACTCTATTCTTTATAAACCCTCTTTCTGTCCATCTGTATCTTCCTTAGTCTCCATCTACATCCCATCCTGGACCCTCCATACCTCTAACCAACAATTACTTGATATCTACCACCCAAAAAGGTCAGTAGGCAAACTACTTTACAAACACTCCCTTGTCCATGCTTGGAACAAACTTCCCCTTAACTTACGTTCAATCTCACACACCTCACACTTTAAAAATGAACTAAAAGTTTATTTTCTCAATTCCAGAACCTGCCCTTGCCATGACCCTACCTAGTCTTCCTTCCCTTTATGTACCCTCAAAAGGACCATACTAAGTACCTCATTACACCTCTCTCTCTCCAATGTGTCTACTATGCATTTGCACAATTTTATACAAACAAAAAAATGTTCTTTGTTGACTTATTGAACTATATCAATGTAAAATTGTTACTTAGCTTCTTTTTAATGCAACTTTAACTTTATGTATGTATCCCAACATATGTGAATCGTTTTGCTATAACTGCTATTATATCAATATTGTTTAAAATTGTACTTGTTTTAAAATGTATTACTGGAGCTTTTCTCCTCGGGTCTCCACTGAAAATAGGCGACAAGCCCAGTTGGACAAACCTGGTTAACAAATGTCAATAAATAAACAAATAAATAAATGTGGGCTGAGTATAGCTGAACAATGACAACCTTGGATCTATAGGTCATACCTTTGCTTAGAAGCTGCACAATATAGAATAATTTCTTTACTACAGTAGACACTTGATGGTTAAAGGCTAGGATACTGTCTACATGTATTCCTAAATCCCTGACCACTAGATCTACGCTTGGGGGTAGTTTCCAAGGGTAGCCATCTGCTAAAAGGACATATTTCTTGGCACTACATTTTAGACAGTGGCTCAGGCACCATTTATTAGTTAGTGTCATACCTTCTTGGAGGATACTTGTGTCTTTGGGAGTTTTTTTATCTGCAACTAGTTGGAAATCATCTGCAAACTTAGTCAACCAAGGGTCCTTGATATTGGCCTTAACTTCAGAGATGTAGATGCCAAAAAGGATCAGTTCTAGCACTGAGCCTTGAGGGTCTCTTCCTTTCTAGCTTCTTTGTGGAGGTAGACTCCCTTATCTTAACTTCTTGGGTGCTACATGTGAGGCAGTTGGTTATTCAGTGGGTGACATAGAGATTTATATTTAATTTTGTGAGACTGTACACAATGCCCTAGTGGGGTACTACATTGAATGCTTTGGCCAGATCAAGGTAGGCAGTATTCCAGGCTGAATAGGCATGACCTGCACTTTTAACACCAAACTGGGTTGGTTTCAGCATCTTAAGGTTTTGTACATCATTGTTTATCATTTCCATGATCATTTTTCATAGTTTTGCATATGAGACTAGTCAAACTTATGGATCCATAGTTACCCAGGTCTCTAGATGGCCTGTCCTTGTGTAGAGGGATGGCAGTCGCAGTCCTCCATGACCCTGGCATTAAGCCTGTCTGGAGACTACAGTTGAATAGTGATTCAAGTAGTTCTCATAGGTTATGTTTCATGCTCTTAGTCAGGCATCTTGGGATGTTAGCAGGGCCCTTGATGTAGTGTTCATAGGGAGTGCATTGAGGACCTAATCCTTTCATGATAGTTGAGGGTATTGGCTAAGGGGTGTTGTGATGGGAGATTGGGGGTAAAATTGGAGCTAAATTTGTTTACCAGTAGATTTGCTTTATCTTCTGGCTCAGTATAGTGGCTCCATTTACGATTAGTCAAGCCCATTGTTGTGTATTGCTCTTGAGCATGCAGACATATCTGAAGAGTGCCTTGTGACTGCACTTGGCCTGGGAGGCTATTTGTAGCTCAAATATGGCTTTAGTAGAGACTTCTAAGATAGCTGCACATTGAGTAACAGCGTAATTTCAGCTCTCCCAGTGTGAAAACAGAAACTCTGAAGAGAGAACCAGTAAACTTGTATTTTGGGGTAATTTCTGTAGCTGGCTAGTCAGTGCACTACCTGAATGCCAGCAAAAAAGAAATTCAGAGAACCTAAAAGAAAATCAATCACAAAAGGTGTGGAAAACATTCTGATTGGGAAGAATTCTGCAGCTGTTCACCAAAAAGCAGGGCAAGCTCCAACTTTGGTGCAAGACATGACTTCCAGTAACCTAGAGGAAAAAATAAGTCAAATGTATTTAGAGCTGATAAAAATAAATGAAACACTGATAGAGTATATCACCTCAAATAACAAAGGCTGGAAAAAATGGAAGACGCTTTAAACAGATATTCAGATAAGGTGATAAAACTGCAAAAATCAGAGGTCAAAATTAAGAAAAGGCTGACTGAATTTCAAAAAAATAATAGAATTAAAGGAAAGAGGACAACCTGAGATTTCCTGCTGTACTGGAGAAGATGGAAGGAAAAGACTGTATTAATTTTATGAAAGCACAAATACGCAACTGAACTGGTATTCCACAGCAGGAGTTGTTAATTGAAAGAGCACATCGTGTATATGCTCCAAACCTGACCATGCCTAAAGATGCAATCCTACCAGCAGAAGGAGTTGATTCTGACAAAACTGTGGCAGAAGGACAATGTACTAAAAGTGGGTGACACAGTGTTTGTGGAGTTTATTACTCACCGTATACTAGACAGAAGATGAGTAAATTTATTCCACTAATCAGGGAATGTTGAGAAGCAAGCATGAGATTCAAACTGCTGTACCCAGCTATCTTCAGAATATTCTTTCTTGGAGGGAAAAAATCATTTTTGATGCAAAACATGCTAAGAAGGAAATACAAAAGTGTGTCCAATAAAAAGTGAGTTGTGAAACAGAAGGAGATTCTGCTTCTTGTTCTTCTGGTAATATAAACCACAGAGAGACTGTGCCAGTGAAACCTTTTCCAATGCTTCAATGGAAAATGCTTGCGAGACAGAGAAAAGCTCAAGAGTTAACTAAAAGAACTGAGAGGACATTGGAAATGAAGCAGAGACTAGATCTGGAAGATGGAGATAAACAGAAATAAAACCAGCAACTAGGAAATTGACAGATAAATGTGGGATTACAAAGCATTGATTATATTAGCGAAACATGACACAAGAGAAAAACATGGACATTTTGGACTTTTTTCACTTTGTTAAACTTGTAGGGACTCGAAAGAATATGCCATACTTCATGTCATTAATGTTTGGAAGAACACTTAGGAGAGGGGAAGAGGAAGGAGAGAGTTAACTATAAGTAAAACAAAATTTTGTTCATAACAGTAGTATTTTTATAATGCATGATATAATTTGCATGCTATAAAGTAAAAGTTTCTCAGTAATTTTCAGGTGTAATGGGCATACTTAAGTAAACAGATGCCACTGTCTTTTTCCCTTTTCTCTCTTTCTCTTTGTTCAGTTTTAAGAAATGTTGGCACTGCAATGTAAAAAAAAAGAAAAAAAAGTCTGGCCAAAGGAGCATGTTACAAGAAAAATGGAAGTGCTTTTTCTCATTCTTGCATAGGGGAATGCTTGGATTAAGGCCTTTGGCTTGATCTAGTAACAAGTTTTAAGAGGAAGCAAATAAATAAAAAAGAACATTGAATATAATAAAATTTTCCTCTACCAAATAAATAAATGCTTGTACAAGCAACTCTGTATCTGGTTCTCATGTCTCCATGGACACAATTTGATAAAGAGCAATAAAAACAGAATACTTCTTTCTCTCAATGGCTATGAGATAATGTTTTTAAAAGCATTCAAGTGTTTTCCCAGTCTGGGAGAGCAATAAAGATAAGACAAAAGCAGACAGCCCTTAGCAGAAGCACAGGCTGTATCATGTATCTTAGCATGGATAGCCTTCCTTTTAGGTTTACCCAAGTTTGTGAGTTTGTGAGTGTGGCTGCCAGTTTGGGACAACTGTCCCTATTAGGAGGGGGAAACTTTAATATTTGAAGATGTACATAGTTTTGTATGTTATTGATAGGTTTTAAGGGTGCATTTTTTGGTTGAGGGCTTTCAATAAAACAAAAAAATGTGTAAGATGTGACATAGGCTGGAATTAATATAGCAAGAAACAACTATATAAAAGATCAGCCTACCAAACAGTGTATGCATGTAACAGAAAAGCTGGAACTAGATACTTGACAAAAAAGCTGTTACACATAAAAGGTGGGAATTATAACTTTTTAACATAATGATGCTTAACAAAAAAGATGTTACACATAAAAGGTGGGAATTATAACTTTTTAACATAATGACACTTTCTATATTATCTTTAAATGTAACTGGTCTCACAAATGTATGTAAAAAAGAAAGAATACTGAACTATATTAAAAAATGTAGAGTTATGCTGCAGGAGACACTTTGGAAAGAATTGAATATGTGAATTTGATAAAGAAAGGTTTTCAGGATAGTTATTCAGTGGAATACCTGGGACAAGGATAGAGGAGTACTTATATTAATTTTAAGAGGAGCTACAATAGTGATAGAATAGGATAACAAAGATAATACTGGTAGAGTTGTAGTACTAAGGGGCTACTGGCAAGGGAGGGGGATTATACTGGCATGTATTTATATTCCAGCTAAAACTGGTATAATGGAGCTTAAGAAAATTCTGGGAGAAATAGTCAGCTTTCATCAGGGAATGTTACTTATAGGTGGGGAATAGAATTTTATTTGCAGTAGTAAAGATGTGTATGGGGAGCATAGAAGGGAAAATATAACAAAGGAGGGTAGATTTTTTGAAGAAATTTATGAAAATATTTGGCATGAAAGATGTGAATTAAGTAGTAGGAGTTTGTAGTGATTTTACATATTATTCCCCAAGATACAAAAACTGGGCTAGGCTAGACAGAACTTACACTTTACAGGGACATGTGCATTTAACTGAAAATGATGCTCATCCCATAACTATTTCAGGTCACACACCAATAATAACTAAAATAAAAATGCATGGTAATGAAATAAAAATGAGACACTGGCACTTTCCCACATTTCTATTGAAAAGAGAGGAATTTAAGGAATGGGTAGTGGAAAGTATTTGGGAGTTGTTAGAGAAGATAGAAATTTCTTCTGAAAATATAACTAGGGAGTGGGATAAAATTAAAAACAGGGTGGAAATAAAAGAGACAGAGGTATGGTTAAGAAATAACAAGAATTATTTTGAGGGTCTGACAAACATTCAAATATTGCAGAATAGGGGGAATGTCACAAAGAGAAGAGGAGCAATTGCAGAATGCTAAACAGACAATAAGGGATTACCTAGATAATATGCATGAGTTTAGAAAGATTGCTGCTAATCACAATGACTCAGGCAACAGAAAGTGGAAAGTGTTGTCACCAAGCTTAGGGACCCTATAACAAGGAAGATAACAAGAGATCCTCTAGATGTACAGGAAATATTTCAGAAATTTTATGAAAGTCTATATGTTGTTGTTGTGAAAGTCTATATAAAGCAGAGAAATATAGAAACCAAGAAAAGATAGAATGGATATGTTTATGGAAAAATTAAACACGCCAAGGTTAGAGGTAGATGAGGCCCAATTACTAACAGTTATGATTGCAAGAGATGAGATAAAAATGGTGATGTATAACCAATCCACAGAAACGTCCCCAGGAATAGATGGTATTCCTGTGGAAGTTTGGAAGTTAGGAGGGAAACTTGATAAAGATCTAGAAGGTTTTGTTAACAGCATTTTAAGAGGAGGAGAAGCACTAACATACTGGAAGAAAGCAGTGATGGCTGTAATTCCTAAAGACGGTAAAGACCCATCAGATCCAGCTTTATGTAGCCCCACTTCAATCCTAATTCATAATTATAAAGTATGTTTTAATTGCTAAAAGAATGGCAAATCTGATGCCAAAATTGTTAGATATGGATCAGGTGGTTTTATGTAGGGGAGGCAAACATTTGACAATATTAACAGAACATTGATGATCTAGAGGGAAGCAGAATGTAAGAAAATACCACTGGTGTTGGTGGGTCTTGATGCAGAAAAAGCATTTGACATAGTAAGATGGGAGTTTATGAGCAGGGCAATGGAAGCATTTGCATTCCCTGACAAAATTATAAGTCTGATTAGGAGGACATATGAGGGATTGGAGGTGAAAATTAATGTGGGTGGGGTCCTTTCTGATAATTTCTGTTGGAGCAGAGGAACCAGGCAGGGGTGTCCTGCTTCCCCTTTATCTGCATTATATTTAAAACAAGTGCCAAAGAAAATAAGGGACTCAAAAATTCAAGGATATAATTGGTATGATCGTCAAGAAAAGCTGACTCTATTTGCAGATGATATTATTTAATACCTGATAAAACCAGAAAAGGACATTTCAGTGTTGTTGAACATTCTGAGGCAGTTTCAAATCATTCTGGGATACAAAATTAATGAAACAAACATTAAACGGCAATACCTGTAAATTATTTACACACAGATAAAAAAATGAAATACTTAGGAGTACGGATTAAAAAGGATTTTGGTGTGGCAGCTAAGGATATGTGAGAAGAAACTAAACAAAAGACAATACAAAAACTGAGAAATTTGAAGTTCTGTTACATGGATATGGATAGCAAGATACAAGCAGTTATAATGTTTATGCATGGGGCAGGCATATTTTTATTAACCAGGTGAGAAGTTGTGGATAGCAATTAATAAAGAGCTGAAGGATTTTTTTTAGGAGGGGAAGATGGCAAGAGTCAAGTGGGATAAGCTGATTTTTCCAATAGAACAAGGCGGTTTGGAATTATCCAATTTAAAGGAGTATTTCACAGCTACACAGTTAAGGCTCCTATACATAGCACAAGCAGAAACCTATAATTCAAAATGGAAAGGGATGATGATGAAACAGGGGGGAAGCTCAAAAACAAGGAGAGACTTGGATTTTGGATGCAGATCCTTAAGGAGAATAATAATAACCATACAGAATATTATATTCATAAAGTAGCAGAAAGTGTTCTAAGAACTAAGCCAGCATAGAAATGGAGAAAGGAGATTCTGCCGATAAGGTTGACTGCAATTAGGGATACAGACAATAGGCAAGAGTGACCTGGAATTTATTGGAGAAAACTGGCAAAAGAGCCAAGGTATTGAGAGCAAATAATTAGAGAGGGAAAGGCAATAGAATGGGAAGAGGCCAAGAATTTATTTGGACTGCAGGCTAGAGATTGCCTTCCCTATCAAGAATTGATATCCGAGTACAGGCAAAGAGAAAGAAATAGGGGGATCCTAAAAGAAAGATCAGCACTGGTAGAGCTTTTAGTAGAATCTAGAACAGTCACTGCTGTTAAAAAAGGAATCTTTAGTAAGGCATATAAAATATTGCATAATAAATATAAGAATCATAGGAGATTAGAAAGGATTAGGAAGAGAAATTGGATAATCAATTTACAAAGAAACAATGGGGGGTATATGTATATCTCCCAAATATGGAACAAAGTATAGAAGATTTAAAATATTTGCTTGAAAGTGTTTATATAGATATTTTTATACCCAAGTAGATGCCATAGATTTTTTCCTCAGGTAGACAGCAGATGTTGGAGGTATGATGGGGCAGAAAGAGGTTGGCAGACTTTAAAGACTCCCTGCCGAGATACTGGGTGAGCAAATTGGTGTAATTAAGGAAATTATTTTTTTGAGCTATAATACAGAATTGGAATTGCCTAGAAATGGTAGGGCCTTGCTGAGTCCTAATTATGGTGGCTGCCAAAAAAGCAGTTAATAGAAAATGGAAATCAAAGTCTATACCAAGTGTACTAGAAGTAGTGAATATAGTAACAGAGATAAAACAACCTGAAGTGGGATCTTTAGAAAAGGTAGGAACAAATTACATAGAAAAAAATGGGAATCATGGGAACAATACATGCAGAGGAAGAATTAGGTTTAAAAGAAGGCAGGATTTGAATGAGCTGTGTAAAGCTTCACTTACAATGACTGGATAGATTATAAGTGATGTATAATGTTTGCAACTAAAATTATGTCAATGTGGTGTGTAATGTATAGTGTTGGAAACTAAAATTATGTCAGTATGATTTGTTTTCATTTATAAAAATATACGATTGCCTATGTCATTCTAGATAATTTAATAAAGATGTTTCTTTAAAAAATGGCTTTGGTAGACTTGATTACCTGGGTTGCTTGTTTGGATTGATGAGGGAGTTTTATCTTGTTGGGCATTGCACTTCTTAATTTTTGCCACAATTTTCTTCTTTTTCATATACAACCTATTGATGTTGGATTCCATCAGGGAAGCTTGTTTATTGAGTTTGTCCTGTGGTTATTTCAGGTAGATACAGCTGTCTCCTTGCAGCCATTAACATGATTGTACAGGGTTTCCATGAAAAATTCCAGGATTTGGGGGGGGGGGGAGTTGAAATTTTGCTAGGGTGTCAGTAGTAAGAAGTTTGCTTTAGAGCAATTCCTAAAAGTCTCAGGGTTAGCTGGGGTCCCAGGATTTATTTTTCATAGATTCATGGATTCTTACTAGGCTAATGACCCAGGGGGTCTTTCTAAGAATAATGATGTCCTGCATCCAAATAGGTCATTGATGGCTAGGCATTTATAAGCTAAAAATGTCTTATTCCCCATCCACTGGTCTAGGTTGCCCTTAAACTGGGTAACAGACAAATTCAGCTTCATATGGATGGGAAGTCTGTTACATAGAAAGGACAGTCTCTGGAACACAAATCTGTCTCTCCAGCATGTTCTGTTTAAGTCACAGACAAAATTCAGGACCCTAGACCTTGTATTTCTGGTACTGTTTGACTTATGAATATGAAAGTGGTTCATAAGTCTGAGGTTTGTGGATGCCTTGTAAGCCACGCATAGATCACCCCTTAGCAATTTATAGGAGACTAAGTAGAGGGAAAGGGCTTTAAGGCACTATGCATAAGGCAGGTTTGTTATGGCTTGTATTCTTTTTCTAAGTAACCTCTGAGGTCATCCACTGGTCAGGTACATACCAAAAGGAGCATTGTACTCTATGATTATTCTTTTAAGGGTGGAGTACAGTGGGATAATGACCTCTTTGGACCTAGATGTCAATGCCTTTACTTATAAGTTGTGCAACTTAAAAGGATTTCCTCACCACTGTGGCTTCATGGTGGTCGAAGGTAAGGCTACTGTCTACATACTTAGATCCCTGACCACTGGATCAACTTCTAGGGGTGTATTATCAACACACCAACTAGCTGGGATGGTTGACTTCTCAAAGGATACAATTGTGCATTTCTTAGCATTGAGTTTAAGACCAGGACTTTGGCACTATTTGATAGTGAGAGATAGGCCTTCTTGAAGAATGCTACTGTCTGTAGGGGAGTCAATGTTAACCCCTGCTTGCAATCATCTGCAAACTTAATCAACCATAATCCTTCAGCATTTGCTTCCATTTCAGAAAAATTGATGCTTAAAAGGAGCAGGCTCAGTGCAGAGTCCAGGAGGACTCTGTTAGTAACTGGCCTCTTGGTAGAGGTGGCCTCACCTATTTTGACCTCCTGGTTCCTGTCAGTGAGCCAGATGGCTATCTAGTCAGTGATAAAAGGGTTTACAACTAAATTAGTGAGCTTGGCTGTAATGCCTGAATGGGGTATTTTGTCAAAAGCCTTGGCCAGGTCGAGGTAAGCTGTGTACACAGTCTTGCCTTCATCCAGTACTTTGGTGTCCCTCTCAAAAAAGTCCACCAAATTTAATAGCCATGACCTTCCTTTAACAAAGCCAAACTTTTGATGGGTCCAGCATTTGCAAGTTACCTATGTCCTCATTTATCATGTCCATGATGATTATTTCCATGCCCTTACAGAAATGGTTGTTCAGACTTATGGGCCTGTAGTTACCCAGATCAGTGGTTGGACTTCCTTTGTGCAGGGTAATGACTGTAGCCATCTTCCATTCCTTGTGCACAAAACCTGACTGAAGGCTGTACTTGAAACGTGATTCAAGTGGACCAGAGAGGTCATGTTTTGTGCTATTTATTAAGCATCCTGGGATATTATCAGGGCCCATTGATGCAGTGTTTTGGCTTTGGAAAGAACATTGATGTCTTGTTCACTAGTAATGGTTGGGGGGACTGTGGAATGCAGAATTTCTTTTGGACTATTGGAGGCTAGTGGGTGAGAAACTTGAGATGAACCTGTCAGACAAAAGGTTGGAAATGGTCTCTGGTTCAAGGTTTTATTTTTATTTTAAATGAGACAGCTTTATAGTCTGACCTGACCAATGAAGCAATTAGACTAGGGGTGGTGCAACATTCTCCCATGTTTGTGATGACCACCCTAGTGGGAGTAAGGAGTAGCTGGTTCAGGTAGTCTGTGTTTACAAATTCCAAAAATCTCTGGGCCTACATATTTGGTGTTATATATACTTCCCAGTATATAGTGTAGCAATTAAAGTCACTCATGAATATGGTTTTGGGTAAAATGAAGAGTATCTCCAGTGCATTTAATTTTGTGCTATGGTTTTCTGGGTCATTTGGAGAGAGACCTAGAGCTTGCAAAGATATAGTATGGGACTTTGCCTCTAGTAATTGAAAAGTGAAAAGTTCAGGCACATCACACTCTTTGACCAGCCTTGAGGTCTGTTTGTTTTGATGTAAATTGTGTAACCCCCCTCTTTTTGTCCCTTCATGTGCAGTAACTGGTCTAAATGTGTGGAAGGCATTATAGCATTGCACTTCTGGGGTGCTCCCCATGGCTTTAAACCATATTTCAGTAACTGCACAGACATCTACATTGTTCAGGGTGAGGAGAACTTGCAGGGAATGGAGTTTCTCCTTTAGACTCCTGGAATTGAGAAGTAACACATTTAGATTTTCTTGGATTGGTTTTGCTATTTGGAAGGCTTATCAGGTTGGCAGTGCTTAAAAAGACACTATGGGGTGGACATTTAGCTAATATGCAAAAGCCTAGAATGGACAAGTGCAGACCATCCATGGCAAAGCAGAATGGTCTATCAACCAAATCCTCTCAAGCTGACAAATATTGTGTCCCCTTTGAATAACACCAAAAACTAAGTCAATTATTAAAGTTAATTTTCTTCTGTTTATATTGTGGCATCATTCCTGGAGAAGGTAGAATGCTGCTGAATGATAAGATCATATTGGCTGGGACATGCAGTGCAAAAGTTTCATCATGTCTCTCTCCATATAGTCCAGGAAAGTATGTTTCGGGTCATTTGCACCCACATGGACTATGAGCGAGTCATACTTGTGCTAGTGGTTCAATGCACTAAATGCATGTGTGATTTGGTGGATCTTGGCCCTACCAGGCAACTGATTGTGACTCTCTCCTTACTTATCCTGGTGAATAAGACATCTGTGTATCTTACAATGGATTCTTATATGACTAAAGTATCGGGTTGTGTGGCGGTTTGCCTTATGGGCTTAGAGGTTGAGGCACCATGAGATGTGGCTGTATGTGTTGTGGTGGGTGTTGTTTTGGTAGAGTGCCTTTGAGGTTGCTGAGGATAGTTATTGTAAGTGCAACATCTGGGAGACCTTTGGGGTTTAGGAAGATTACATTTAAGAACCTCAGCATATGTGGGTCTTTTTGTCTGACCCATACTATGTGTGGTTTCTGACAACCTGTTTGGTATTATAAATGTCTGTGTGTGTTGAGCCTTACCTCCAGTGATATTGTGTAACTACACCTGTTCGGATACTGTATCAGTTTCTTTAATCATTAGGTAGTTGCCAATAAACATAAGACAATTATTACATTGCTTCAGGATGCCCATATCCACCAAATTGGCTGCAGAGATTGTAGGAAAGTGCATATTCATGCTTAAAGATCCTTAAATGTGATCTATAAGGGAATGGTACAAGAGGGGTTTATAGCTGGCCAGCTTAGGTAAGAATCAAGACTAAGACTAAACCTCTCAATGTTCAAACTAGTTGCTATTTGCCCAACTAAGTACTGAAGAAATTTCAGACGTAGTTTTATCGGGAAAAGTTTCAATTCTAAGTGCCTGTGTCAATTTAGGGCACTGCTTACCACCTTTACATGATGCCAAGCCTCTTGCAAATAGAACAACTTTGCACCAGCTCAGAAAACCAGTAAACAAGCATAATAGTCCTCTGGCCAATCACAATAAGTACACTTTAAGGTTTCAACTTAAATAGTAATCCAAACTGAAAGTGCAGAAAAATAATTAACTTGCACAGTAACTTAAGCAGAATACACTTAAAATAGTCAAGAATGCAGAATTCAGTGGCCCAAATGCAGTGGTAAAAACAACAGTACTCTGAAATGATTTAAAGTGAACTTTTCTTTCTTTCTTTCACCATAAGCAAAAGAGTGGCACTAGTCCCAAGCTACTTCCTGAGAAGTAGATTACCTCAGATCTTTATGGTTTCAGTACACTTGCAATGTCAAAGATTCCAGCATGGCAGTCATGCTCCCAGCTAATGAATGTGATTGAAATGCATGTTTTTCCTACTATAGCAATAACCAATATTTCACTAAGGGGTGTTCCCTCTAAGGGTATTTGCTTAAGCACCTGCAAAGTACAATGAACATGTGTAGATTGGTCAGTGTACCCTATGAGGACATGGTTAAACATATTTAACTTTTGTATCCTTCAGAGGTGCTAAAAAGTAAAACTGCTATTACATTTAAGCAGCATAAAGTGCCAGTGCACATTTTCCATGCCAGTGTTCATACTGTAACACCATGATGCCATGCCATCCTTTTGTGCTCTAAGCAATGGTGGCACCATGACTGGTCATGCCAATTAGCTACCTGATTTTGCTTATCTTGTGGTGATAATCTCAGAAAGCATGACTAGAAGACAACTGCCATAGTTCTCAGGAATGTGACCTGGTGAATGGCCATGGCTTCCAAGGGCACTACTCTTGGCAGGGCACCACACTGGTGAAGAAAAGAAAACAAGATCTTTCTATTCTTTCTGCACAGACACCATCAGGAATGCCTGAGTGGGGACTTTTATAGAGATCCACAATATCAAGTGAATGCCTGGCACAGTCTTCCCAGGGCAGTGTCAGCTCAGATGTCATCGGCATACTCAGCTCTGATGAGTAGTGCCAGCACCACTACAGAGATCTGTTGAGGCCCATTCTAACCTTCTTAGCTGATGGAAAGAAGATGTCAGAGCATGGGCATCTAAGATGTAATTAACTCCTTCTACTATTTTACTGTCACTTCATTTGTCCTGTAATTTATACATGCTAATAATGGGCAAGCAATTTAAGATTTCTTTATGTTTTTTTACATTCTCTTGTAGCTGTTTTAGAAAACATCCTCCTTTTCCTGGGGAGAATAGAGTGTATCTCCAGGCTAAGGGGTTTGTATGATGTTTCTTCATGTGTTTTGTGGGTGGGACGCAATGTTATGTTGTTGTTATATTGTGGCTTCATATTGACTGTTGGATGTGAGCCCATGGACAGCAACTTTCACATTCTTTAGTCCAGCAAATGTCACTGTTGGTAACAGTTTTCCCATGCATACACATTTGCATTGATATGTGCGCTGGTAGGTACTGCTTTCCTGTAGGGTACTTGTTAGGGTCCTAAAACATGGCAGACTACACAAAGTCCATAACTTTCTTTGCACAAGACTACATTACTCACACCTCATCCTACACAGCTGCCCTCTCACACTTCAGGTAGTAGGAGTTGTGGCACTGTGCATATGCCTGTACATCATACCACAAGCAAGGTGAAAATGCGGGTAGGCAGGAGTTTGTCACATGTCAGAGTAGCATATTTCATGCTTGTTTAATAAACATATGCATACTGCTCTGATATGTCATATCTCACATACATAATAATAATGTTTGTTTGAGCTCTCCATCTTCCCCGCTTTGTCACTATCCTTCTTATTTTTTTTTTGTCTTCATTTATGTTTCTATTTTCATCAGCAACAGTGACAGGTGGCCACTGACATGGCACAGGTCAGCAGCAGCACCACCACCACACTGTTCCCAGCCTTTTTTTGCAGCTACTCCATCTAGCTCCAGGCCTGCCTCCCTATTGTTAGAGCAGTGCAGGTGGCCTTTGCTGAGTCCTGTGGCATTGCTCACTTGAGGGAAGTTCCAAAGTTTCCTACAGTGACACTGCCAAGAGATTGACAGTTTCTAAGACACATCAAGTAGAATGACTAGCAGCTGGAAGCCCTCATCAGCTGCCTGGAGAGGGTCTTCATGCAGTTTACAGTTTCACCACTGTCTGACTCTGTCTTCATCACCTCAGACAAGGACCATTGGGGAAGGATGGCAGACTGCTAGCTAATCTCTCCCTGGGTCAGGCCCAGGCAGTGCAGAATACCCATGGGATCCCCCAAACTGGTGTTCCCATTCCTTGTGTGTCACCACCTTCCCCTGTTTGTTGTCTAATTCTTCCCATGTACCACCTTCATTTGTATGTGCATAATTCCACTTTCTTACCTGAGTATGTCTGCACCTTCCCTGTCAGCTTTGTCTCTGTATTATGTTTATTGTTTGTGACCCCCTGCTTCTAAACTTCACCCTCTTTCCAGCCCTTGTTTTACTCTTACATCCTTCACCATCTG
Organism: Protopterus annectens; assembly: GCF_019279795.1. NCBI lineage: Eukaryota > Metazoa > Chordata > Ceratodontiformes > Protopteridae > Protopterus > Protopterus annectens. Next base: position 713,625,700 of record NC_056737.1, read on the forward strand.
TACTTCTTAAACAAAATTTGGATACCTATCTCTTTCTCCCACTCCCCATTTCTATCTTTACCTCCACTGTTTCCTTATGTATGCTCATCTGCTTGCTCTAGCCCTTTTCCTACTTATTCATCGACTCTTTTTCACATCTTTTAAAGGTCAAAAGATTGCTGTAGAGCCTTTAATGCAGTTTGCAAGTATTCTTATAACGCCTCTATGTCACACACATGCACACAGTTAAGGGCATGCATGATACTTGCTCAACAGTTTCTTTGAGACAGTTCCTGTTGCTATTGTGGGACTCTTGTTCTGTCCACTGGGACTGTCATTTTTGTGTGTATGTTTTCTAATTAGTGATGGCTTTGCCACAAAATTCCAGTTAGTTATTTGATAATTGGCTTTGGGACACATCACACTACAATGCAACAACAGATTATATGGAAGCTAAACTGTCAATATGTAAAATGAATTGGAGTGATGCAATCAGTAGAACAATGCAGAAGGAATGCAGAAAATTTTGAAAGAGTAATTGAATACAAAAAAAAAATCAGAAAGAATATAATATCAGGATCAAGGCACATAACGTCAGGAGGATATATTTCTATAAGAATAAGATACTTGAGTAAGGTGAGAGACAAAAAATATAAGAAATGGACAAGAGGTTGAGCTACAACTTTGAAAACGTTAGTATACAAAGCTGGACAATCAAATTAAGCATAGTGTGTCAAGATTAAGAATTATTTGAAGAAAATGTATATAACGATATCGAGCATAATAGGAAATCATTTTATAGATACGTAAGATTTAGAAGGAGTAAATACATGCAAGTTGATAAACTGTGTGTGTAAATTCTAAAATGTAATCTCACACACAACATATTATACATATATTTACAAAATCTTATGCAAAACAGTTTGGCTCCACAAAGGAAATGATAAGTTGTCCTAGTGACATCCAGGTAACCTCAGATACTGGAATCAAATTAGATTATATTGAATAGAAATATGTAAACTGGATCCAAACAAAGCACAGGGTGGATACAGAATTAGTAATAATGGCCTGAGAACACTTCAGCAAGAACTTATATTATTTACTAGCTCGCATAACTATGGGGAGATTCCTCAAGATTGGAGACATGCACTTATTAAACCTGTCTCAAGATTGGAGACATGCACTTATTAAACCTGTTTTTAAGGGAAAAGGGGGGGAGGACAAACTCAGACTCATACAGACCCTTACATCTACTTTCATGTTGTCGAAAAATAATGGAGAATGTAATATTGGATATGTTATTGTCAGAAATGGAAAGGTTGGGACTTTAAACCATATATCAGAATCTATATGTTGAAAATGGATCTATTATCACCTGTAACATGATGTTCTATAACAATATATTAACAGCTATGAATGAAAACTTGTGCTTTGATGGAATTTATATAGATTTAACTTCAGTATTTAGCAGAGTCATACATAAAACACTGATCAATAAATTAGAACAACTAGGTATTGATGTAATCTTGATAAGATGAATAGCTGAATGGCTTATAAATAGGACATGGCAAGTATCATATAGCAGCTGGACAGGTGAAATTCTTGGTTAGAGTCAGGGTGTTCCACAGGGATCTGTCCTAGACCTGTACTTGTTTAGATTGTATCTCTCAGATCTATCTTTTTCATCTGAGGTGTTCTACAGTCTGTATGCAGATGACTTGAAATTGGGTAAACTGATTACATGTGTTACAGATAGGGCATGTCTGCAAAATAACTTGACCAGATTGAATATTTGGGCACAGGAAAATAATATGCTGATAAATACATCAAAAACTAGGCATATGAGATTTAGGAGACATAAACTGAAAGCGGAATATTTAGTACCACACACAATGATTGAAACTGTTGATTCATTTAAGGACCGGGGTATATGGGTAGATCCAACTTTGAGTTTTTTTCAAATCATATCAATCAGTTATAGAATTATAGGTTGTATATAAAGATTTATAATGTCTAGGAAATAAGAAATGATGAAGTCATTGTTCGTTTGTTACATTAGACCTAAACTTGATTATGGAATAACAGTATGGAAATCTTATAAGAAAACAAGCAGGAGTAAACCAGAAAGAATACAGTAGAAATATACCAAGGGAATCATGGCAATAGAACAAAAGGGTAAGAAAAGAAAACCATATGGAACAAAGAATTGTTTGTTATTAAATAAAGCCATAGTGGAGAATTGTAAAATGGGAAGAATCTAAATATGGTATGCATAAATTACAAGAAAGCATTAGACAGCCCACATTCATGGATAAATGAGTGCTTACAGATGTGCAAGATACATCCTGCATTGATCAATTACATTGCAATGACCATGAAACAGTGGCAAACCATTTTGCAATTAAGTCATGGCAAAGGACAACTTATTATCCCATGGATAAAAATTGAAAGGGGAATATTCCAGGGTGACTCTTTGTCACTGCTGTTGTTTGGTATTGCCCTTACAGGCTTAACCCATTAAGCTGTCTACTTAACAGATTAGGTCATGATTATAACTTGGCTTCTGAAAACGTACAAGTATAAACACATCTTGTCTTCTTTTTGTGGATGACTTAAAACTGCATAGTTCATCAAATGAGAAGCTGAAAGCACAATTGCAAGTGGTTAAAACTTTCTTAGATGAGATAAGAATGTCATTTGGTCTTGACAAATGTGTGAAAGCAACATTTAAAGCAGGAAAGCTGCAGAAATATATCAGTCTGGGATATGAATGTGATATAAAGCAACTTGAGCAGGAAGGGTGTAGAAAGTGTAGAAATCTTTGGGAATTTATGAAGGATTGGCATCAAAACTTGAACAAATGTGACTAAAACTTGGTAAGGAATATTTCAGAAGACTAAAACTAATATTGAAAACAACCCTGACATCTAGGAACAAAGTCCAGGCTATAAACCAATTTATTTACCATGTTTTAACTTACAGTTTTAATGTGGTTGACTGGCCCAAAAGGTATCGAATCAGGGTGACAGAAAACAAGAAAAATGCTTCAAGCTTATCAAATGATATATAAAAATCAGTGTATACCAATATTATATATCCCTTGATCTGAAGGAGGTATGGGCCACCTCAAAATTGATTACATGTAGAGATCTGCAATCATGGGACTGCATACATATCTGATGACCTCACCAGATCTAAACATAGTGAAAATTTTAAAACACGAGGAGAAGTCTAAGATGACTCCCCTGCTTAATTTAGCAAATGCATTATCAGTGTTGAGCAGGAATGGGAATCAAACCAGAAGTAGAAAAAAAAATCAGGCAGCAAATGAATGTGCCAAAAACAAAAGAAAGAATATAAGGAGAAGGATCAGATGAGGAGGCAAGAAATGTGGAAAAGGCATAAATACTGTGGTAAGTACAGAAAACTCCCAGAATAACCTCATGTTGAACAGGATTTGATTCAGGAATGTTTACAGAGAGGTGAATTTAAACCAGAAGCTGAAAGGTTAATATTGGTGGCCCAAGATAGTGAACTCCATACACATTCGTTTTCAAAGTCCATTGAACATGTGGAAGAAACAGACAAATACAGGTTCTGTAAAACAGAACTAGAAACAGTCACACATCTTGTTGCCGGGTATGATACACTAATGGCTGAAGACCTGTATACTGAAAGGCATAATATGTGGCAAGACTGTTGTATGGGGGATTGTGTAAACATTACAGTGCTAAAGTAGCTGAGAAGCATTGGAAATGTCAGCCAAAAAGCATTATAGAGAATGATGAAGTTTATATCATATGGGATTGCCCATTACCAACAGTTCAGAAAACAGATCCGAGAAAACCAGATATATTGGTCCAGGAAAAGAAGACAAAAGCAGCATTGATCATTGAAATTCCTACACCCAGTGATTACAGTGCCTTACTTACAGAGAGACACAAACTCATAAAGTACCAGGATTTACAGTCAGAAATGAGAGCAATGTGGAAGAAAGATACCAAGATATTCCAAATAGTAGTAGGAGCAATGAATCTCATAAAAAAAATTACAGTCATATTTAGATATGCTACTAAGAACTGTGGTGGTGGTGCTGCGGTAGCATTGTCGCCTCACAGTAAGACGTTGTCCTGTTCGATTCTCAGCTAAAGCGTCTTCTGTGTGGAGACATGCGTGAATGGGCGTATCTTCGTTGAAGGTTGTGCGTCAGGGCTGGCAACTTGGCACGTAAGAATCTACTGCCAATCATTAGCAGACCGGAGTTCCGTTGTGGCGACCCCTAACTAGGAAAAGCCGAAAGACACAACAACAACATTTAGACATGCTACTAAAACATGTAACTCCATATGAATTTGCAGAAGTTAATTCTTGTCACATTGCAGTTGCTGGAAAGAGCACTTTTGGCTAACATCAAAGACTGAAACAATACTAATTTCCTGAATTTTAATCATACCCGACTTAGGAATGGGGTCCATTCCCATCATGATATTGGAAACCCAAAACATTTAGAGAATTTAAACTTTGAGATAAACTTATTGGATCTTGGATGAAACATGCTTTTACTATATTAGACAGTAACTGTGTCATGAAATAGTGAATGCTCAATAGAACAAACAAAAAAAGATTGATCTTTTTAGACTGAATCAAAAATATAAAAAAAATCATTAGTTTATGCAGGAGGGATAGCCCCCCCAGCACTCCCCCACACCCCATGCTAATTGTATACACCATCTTTGAGATTGTACAACAGCAGGAAAAGGGAACATTTTCAGATGTTGCTATACTGATCCCTCATACACAGCAGGCAGCAAAACAAAGAAAAAAGAATGTTTGCTCTTGAGTATTTGCTATTACAAATTAGTCATCAACAGTATGCTGTGTATTGTTCTAGTGAAACAAGTCTACTCTGTTGTCATAGCAGGCAGGCCAAACCAGAACAGGGAAATTGACACCTTTGGCTGGTAAAGTGATTAGAGTACAGGCTATAGCTAAAAGAATTGTTTGTTCTTTCACACAGCTTATTTACTCATTCTGTAGCTGAAATGCAAAGAGTTCAAATAATTATATCTAGAAGAGGGCAGAAATATGAAGGGAACAACTAAAAAGAAATTTACAGACAGTCTGTCTCCTGAGAGTCTTGAATTAATCTGCAAATCAGGGTTTTACCATACCTAGTTAAAGGGCAGAAGAACCTGAAACAAAGCAAATGGCAAAAAGCCAAATGGCGGGGTCACATGTGTACATTGTGGTAGAAAGGATGTTTAACTGAAAAACATCATGTTGATATGTCAGACCCTCCGTCCGTTTTGAAGCATTATAAAATTATTCTAACTTTTATGGTGATGCTGGGGTATTAGTACTGCAGACAGGATCAATATATGATAAAAAAAACATGTTTCTCTAAGGAAGATGCATTATTTAGTTCATTGGGATATGAAAAAGCTTGATTGTCAGGACTGTTGGAGATGATTGTTTAGATTTTGGTATTGTGCTGCTTTAAGTTTAAAAAGATCAGGAAAATGCTAGGTAAAACTGATAAGAGTGAAACTATATGAAAGAGTAAGAGTGACCGGCTTGGAGTCTGACATGGCACCAGCAACTCTAACCCTGTGGGTTCTGTCCTTGAGCCAGTTTGCAACCCATCTTGTGACATATGGGTTTACATTTAAGCTGGTGAGCTTTTCTATGATACCCGAGTGGGGTATTGTGTCGAAAGCTTTTGCAAGGTCAAGGTAGGCTGTGTGAACTGCCTTACCCTCATCAATGGCCTTGGTGACTGTTTCAAAAAAGTCAACCAAGTTCAAGAGGCATGATCTGCCCTTGACAAAGCCGAATTGGGTAGGATCCAATGTCTGTAGGTCCCCTATGTCTTTATTTATGAGTTCCATTATGATCCTCTCCATAGCTTTGCAGACCAGGCTTGTTAAGCTTATGGGGCGGTAATTACCAGGGTCCGTAGAAGCACCGCCTTTGTGGAGTGGGACCACAGTTGCCATACGCCACTCTTTGGGTATGTATCCTGTGGTAAGGCTAAGATTAAACAGCAGCCTTATGTGTGGGTTTAGTTCCTCATTGAGTTCGTGTAGCACACAGCTGGGGACACCATCCAGTCCCATTGATGCTGTGTTTTTAGCTTTAGAGAGAGCAGCTCTCACCTGGGCATTTGAGATGATTGGGAGGCTACACTCTGCTGGGATAGATATTTCTCCTTTTGGGGGGGAGGGAGGGGAGAAATTTTCACTGAACCTGTCTGCCAGTATGTTTGCAATGTCTGTGGGTTCAGTGATTTTGTATCATTTTGGACTAATTCTGAGCATATCTGGGAGTTTCCACCCAGATTTCTAACATAGCTAAAGAAGGCCTTATGATTGTCTTTTGAGTTCTTGGCGATTTTTCTCTCAAAGTTGGCCTTGGATGATTTTATGAGTGATCGTAGTTTTTTACTAGTATTGATCAGAGATGTCCTCCCTTTTAGGGATTTTGCTCTATCTTGTAGTAGCTTTCTCCTCTTGTTGTAAAGTTTGTTTATGGCTGGGGTCCACCAGATCGGGCGCTTGCCTTTGGTGGAAAGGGTCTTGATTTTATTTGGAATTGCTTGATCCATGCAATCCTGGAGGTGCTCGTAGAAAGCATTTGTAAGGGATTCAGCAGCGTGGGTTGAAGGATACCACACCAGTCTTAAGAAGTGTGAAGTTGACTTTTGAGAAGTTCTTCACTGTGGTCTTTTTTGTTGGGGGGGGGGGTGGGATGTGGATCTCCAGTGAGATTAGTTTATGGTCTGATCTCACCAATGAGGGATATACTTCCGGTGTGGAGCATTTTGTCCCCATGTTTGTGATGATCAGGTCTAGTATATTTTCACCTCTTGTGGGAATGGTGACAAGTTGTTCCATAGCATTTGAGTTTATGAACTCCAGGAACCTTTGGGCTAGGGTATTGGGGCTTGAGTAATGTTCCCAGTCTATGTTTGGGTAGTTGAAGTCACCCAATATGATGGTGTTTGGAGAGACATTTATACTCTCCAGTGTCTTCAGGAAGGCTGTGTGGGGTTCCTGAGTTTGAGAGGGTGGCCTGTAACATACTACAAACTGTAGAGCAGTTTTGCCTATGGCTAATTGCACCTGAATGGTCTCTGATGCTTCGTGAGTTGCCACCAGCCTGGAGGTGTGGGTATCCTTGATGAATATGGATACACCCCCTCCTTTTGTGGTACGGTCTGGGTTTTGGGGCCGGAACGCATGATATGAGGTAAAACCTGATAGTGCCGGGGTGCTCTCAGGAGCCTTGAACCAGGTTTCAGTCACAGCACAGACATTGATGTTCTCCATACTGAGGAAGGCCTCGAGGGCGTGCATCTTGAGATTTAGACTTCTGGCATTGAGCAGCATTACCCTTAGTTTTTTTCCATTATTGTTTTCTAGGGCGGTGGGTTTAGAATTTGAGCCTTGTCTAAAAAGGGCACTATGGGGGTGGCAAGAGCCTTTGCCAATATCCGGAAACCCAGGGGTGACAGGTGCAAGCCGTCCCTTGCAAAGCAGCGTGGCTTGTCAAGCATGTCATTCTAGGCAGACAGACATTGGATCCCCTTAGAATGACACCAGAAATTAAGCCAATTATTAAAACTGATCATTTTGTCTCTGTATTGTGGCATCATTCTTGGTGAAGGTAGGATACTGCTCAGGGTCAGGGTCATACCAGCCTGGGCTACATAATCTGATTGCTCCTTTATGTCTCTTTTCACGTAGTCCAGGGAGGTACGTCTCAGGTCATTCACACTGGCATGGATAATGACTGAGTCATACTTGTACTTGCTGTGGAGTGACCTGAGTGCTTGTGTTATGTGGCGGATTCTAGCGCCCGACAGGCAGCTTACTGTGACCCTCTCCTTGTTCAGTCTGGTGAGTGGGACGTCAGTGTGTCTGACTATGGAGTCACCTATGACAAGTGTGTCTGGCATTGTGTTTGGCCTTTAGAGCTGTGACTGATTTGCACACTGACTTTGTGATCTATGTGTTGCTTGTGTTATGTCATGAGGTGGCAGTTGTTTGGGTGTCTGCTTTGGAGGCCTCTGCTGTTTTGGTAGATTTTTGATCAGTGCCTCCGAGTATGTCTTTGTGTGTTTATGTGTTTGATTTGTAGTTGTGATAGTTCTATTTGAGACTGGGTTTATGGTGTGTGTGGTTACCTTCTCCTCCTTTCTGGTTTTGCCAGTCCTGAGTTGAGAGAGCTCAGCCTCCAGTTTGGCTATATAGTTGCATCTCTCGCATGTATTTGTGTTTTGTGGGAGGAGGAGAGGGTTGTCTGTGTACATGAGGCAATTGTAACATTGCCTCAATATTCCCAGGTTCACCAGCTGAGCAGGAGAGGACGCTAGCAACTGACCCTTTGACATGCTAGAAGAAATGAAAAAAATTGCTGTGTAACTGAGTCAGAAAGGACCTATAGGGAAGTGGGTACTCAAGGGGGTTTTAAGCTAGTGAAGTACTTTGTATAATATAGAAGTGCTTTACCTGACTAAAACATGCTTTAGGAACAAGTGCTGAGCTTTACAGATAGAGAACAGACTGTTTAGATTACAAGTCGAGCAGTTCTAAGGGAAAAAATGAAGAGCAGAATTTACGGAGCCAGAAATAGTTTAACCTTGTTTAACCGGCGCTGCCCGATGGTGCTCTAGTGGCAACTCCACGCTAAATGCAGAAAAGGCAATAAGTCAGTAGTACAGGCTAGCACACTTTAGTGGGCAGCCAAACAATTAAATTAAACAGCAAACAAACACTTTTCGACTTGAATTAGACTAATTTCGACTAAAATGTACTTTTAAGTGCAGATAATAAAAAATGCAGTAAATAACTATGAAAACAGTTAAAGCTTGCTCTAGGAAAGCAGTAGAAGGTAAAACAAATATAAAAAACAGCAGGATACTTAATCAGGAAAGCAGTCACTTTTTGTCAGTTCTCTGTAGCCAGGAAGACTCAACAGGACCACGTGGAGCTGTGTCTGAGCAATATGGCTTCAAAAAATGCCAGAGGCAGATTTTAACCAGGGAACTTCAAAAGAGCTAGAAATGGTCCAAAATTACCAATTACTACAGCTTCTTGTGCTGAGGTCACTTCCCTCAAGGACAGGTAGGCTATTCAAGGCTCCCCACTCCCACTGGTGAGCTAAGAAACTTCCTTCTATCCAAGTAAAGCAATGGACAACACAGGAACTACAACACAGCCCAGGATACAGCAAGGCCTGTAAACTGGTCTAACTAGTTTTGGAGAGGCAGGAAAACAAGGAATTTTTTTTGTTTTTGTTTTTTTAAATAGAAACACACAGAAATGCAGAAAACACAATAAGTCAGTAGTACAGACTAGCACACTTTAGTGGGCAGCCAAACAATTAAATTAAACAGCAAACAAACACTTTTCGACTTGAATTAGACTAATTTCGACTAAAATGTACTTTTAAATGCAGATAATAAAAAATGCAGTAAATAACTATGAAAACAGTTAAAGCTTGCTCTAGGTAAGCAGTAGAAGGTAAAACAAATATAAAAAAAACCAGCAGGATACTTAATCAGGAAAGCAGTCACTTTTTTCAGTTTTCTGTAGCCAGGAAGACTCAACAGGACCACGTGGAGCTGTGTCTGAGCAATATGGCTTCAAAAAAATGCCAGAGGCAGATTTTAACCAGGGAACTTCAAAAGAGCTAGAAATCGTCCAAAATGACCAATTACTACAGCTTCTTGTGCTGAGGTCACTTCCCTCAAGGACAGGTAGGCTATTCAAGGCTCCCCACTCCCACTGGTGAGCTAAGAAACTTCCTTCTATCCAAGTAAGGCAATGGACAACACAGGAACTACAACACAGCCCAGGATACAGCAAGGCCTGTAAACTTGTCTAACTAGTTTAGGTGAGGCAGGAAAACAAGGAATTTTTTTTGTTTTTTTTGTTTTTAAATAGAAACACACAGAAATGCAGAAAAGGCAATAAGTCAGTAGTACAGGCTAGCACACTTTAGTGGGCAGCCAAACAATTAAATTAAACAGCAAACAAACACTTTTCGACTTGAATTAGACTAATTTCGACTAAAATGTACTTTTAAGTGCAGATAATAAAAAATTTAGTAAATAACTATGAAAACAGTTAAAGCGTGCTCTAGGTAAGCAGTAGAAGGTAAAACAAATATAAAAAACAGCAGGATACTTAATCAGGAAAGCAGTCACTTTTTTTCAGTTCTCTGTAGCCAGGAAGACTCAACAGGACCACGTGGAGCTGTGTCTGTGGTGCAGACAGGGTTGCCAGGCGTCCCTATTTGGGCGGGACTGTCCCGAGATCAGCAGCCTGATCCTGAGTCCCGCCCTGCTGGTTTAAATCCCGGCCAGCCTCCGCTTTGTTTGTTTTTTTTTTTTTTGATTGTCCCGTATACCTGGCATACGGGCCAATCAAAAATTGCTAAACACGGAGCTTCTTGTGTTCCGCATTAAACACGAGAAGCTCTGCATTTAGCGATTTTTGATTGGCCCATATGCCGGCATACGGGCCAATCAAAAATCACTAAGCACGGAGCTACTTGTGTTGAATGTGGAACTGCAATGCGAGGTCAGTTCTTTAATGTGGAACTGTGTTCCGCATTAAAGACCTTTTTTTTTTTTTTTGGTCTTCACTTGCCGTGAAGCCCTTTTTTTTTTTCCGTGAGAGACCTTCTTTTTTTTTTTTGTCCCTACCTGGGGGGCTGGAAATCTGGCAACCCTGGGTGCAGACAACCTTTTAACAAGATGTGAACATCTGACTGTTCTAGCAAATCCAGGAAGTAAGATGCATTGAAAAAGACATTTTAATTACACATAAATTTCTTTGATAAACATTTTGTAAATGTTTCATCATAAAGTGTTAATTGCCTCATACAGAGAACCCATTTTGAAAGGATTCAGACTGTATTTTGACGGTATGACTTTTACTAGCACGTCAATCGTTTGCAAGGCTCTGTCATGTGTGCCACTAAAACAACAGTATTCTTTCCAATCAAATAAAGTCTTGAGCATGTTATTTAGTCAAAATACTCTTCCAGAGCTAAGAAACTGAGCTCCTAATAACTCAACGTACTACACTAAAATGCATAACTTTAGCCATGCTAAAATATTAGGTTATCTGTTAAATTCAGGAAAGTTTTTCTTTTCTAACAGGAAGATAAAATAGAAGTGATTGTATCAAATATTAATTGTTAAACTTTTAAATCCTTCCTAGAAATTGTGGGTATTATTAGTAGCAAGTAGTGAATTTAAATGCCTTTCTTTCAAACTATCACTTCCTGTCATTTTTCTCACTGTCTTTTTAGCTGTCACAACTCTGATATTGTTTCAGTGATTAACAACTTTAAAATGAACAGATATTTGCAAATCTTTCCATATACTGTATGCAGCCTGGGCTTTAACAATATTTTCAGTTGCTTCTATTTTTACCCATTTATCTGCTCTTGGAATATACTGCTGCTCTTTAATAAAAAAAAATATTTTTGTTGAAAAATACTATTCCAGCATGGCAGTAAACAAGTTAGTGATAAGGAAACAAGGGAAAAAGAAGTTTGCTAGGAGTCAAATGGGGCTTCACTATTGCAAACAGTATATATAAAAACTGAAGTCGGTAAGTGCATCTGAACCTGAGTGTGCAGTCTGAAAATTGGACTACAGACAAACAAGACACAGCTTGTTCCAAAAGGAAAGAATGCATACATTAAAGAAATACAAGTAAAGGTGTTGTTGACATAGTATATAACCCACAGAGCAGAAATGCAGGCAACCAATCTCCCTCAAGTGAAATAATATGAAAAAAATGACACTATATGTATCAAGTTCACCTTTATTTATTTATTCTAGTTGTTTTCCCTTTTATGCCTGCTAATCAGCAAGCTCCCCTGTCATCCATCCCCCACACCCACTATATATAGCATCAGTGTCTCTTGAATCATTGTCTTGGAGTGTTGGGGCCAATATCAGATTTTTAAACATAGGCTTTAGCCTTGTCTTTCCTCTTTGTTTGCTGGAGTGAGAGTAATTGAGGGAACTTGGGACCATTAATAAGTCAGCCACAGAGGCTGAATGGATTTTTTTCCTCTTTGCCTATATCCCCATTGCATCCTGTCTGTGAGGCCGCCAGCCCAGCTATTTAGAATTTTGTAAATAATTATATGTCATTTGTGAATATTAATATGATCCATAGGCTTGTCTTACAAATGTAAGAGAAGTATATGTTATGTGTATATTAAACTACTGGTGCAGAAGTGTGTGTTGAACTGTATGTTATGTACTGAGCTTCAAGAATGTAACCACAGTGTACCCTGCTGGAAAAGAGCAGAAATGTGTATAAATTATATATCTATGCAGATGTGTTCTTTAATGGTAAAAGGTGGAACATACAGAGTTAACTTGCAAAACCTCAAGAAAATAAGTGGAAATTGTTTTACAATTCTGTTATCTCTGTTTCAGCTCAGAACAGACACAATGTCTAGAGCTGGAGTTTTTCCTATTGTCTTGAAACAGAAATAATTACTCGGTTTCAAATGTAAAAGTTTTAACTGTTTTATGACTTCCAGTTCTAGGCAAACTTCTGAGAGATATGTACCTCTGACACAGAGGTGATAAAGTCTAAGTTTCTGTTAGCCTGGGAACTGAAGGCAGGTAACAAAGAGTGATGTCATCCCAGCTAACCCAGCAGTAATGTGCATTATTAATTTAAGAACTATTGCAGAGAGTGAATCTGTGCATTTTGTATTTGTCTTTGGACTTAGAAACATCCTCTCATCAACACTTGCCTTGATAATAGTAAGTAATTAGGGAAAAGTGATTTCTCTTAGATATAGATAGGAATATGGTAAAGATTAGTTTAGATGTTTTTTATATTTATTTGAGACTGTCCTGAAATGTTTTTTTAAAATATTTCCTGTGATTCTGAACAATGTAGTCACTGTGCTGAGTTATTGAGTATTGTATTGTTCTTTTATTATTTAGTATTAAATATAGTTAAACCTTTTAATTGTGGCTGGTTTGTTTAGAGATATTTAAATTCTTAGAGTACTTGCATAAGTATTTGGTGACACTGTACAGGCCACTCCTAAATAGCCTTCAAGTCTTGGTCACACTTATCATTTGGATACTAACATGTAGTAGTAGTAACATTAAACAGTAAGATTGGGCACCGTTTGGTAAGGGCCTTTAGTAGCTGATAAGGGTGGCTGGCTGGTGGCAGCTGGTACAACCTTATAGTCTGAGCAGAAGGGGGCATAGCTAGTGAACCTGTGCCAGCTTTTCCCAGGGGTGTGTGTGTGTGTTTGTATATCAATCAAATCTCAAAGTGTGTGTGTGTTAGCTACTTGGACAGGGACACGAAGCACTGGTTGGACAGAGAGGGTGCTGGAGGTCTTAGCTTGGCCACTTGGCTGAGATCTTAACCCTATAGCTGTGCCAGGGGGAGTCTTATTGGGGATCTGGAGAAAGAGGGAGAAACCAGCCCCAGACTGAATGTGATCTCTGTGTGCTCTTAAGGGAAATTGTACTTTACTGTGTGTGCACTTGTCATCCTCCCAATGTGCACACTCCTCACTGGTGCTAATGGTGAGGAGTGAGACTCTTTGATTAATGTGCCAGTGCAGGGGCATCACACTGCCATCCACACACATCTGCCATAATGCCCTATAGTGTAAGTATGCTTCTGTATGCCTGCTGAGTGTGTCTATCATGCAGTGCAGTTTGATAGGATAATATATCTCAGCCCATCGGCTGCAAACTGCATTTCTTGTGTTCTAGTAGGAGCCAATCATGCAACTGGATGGATACCTCCCCAGGACAGTAAAGGTATCATTAGTTCCTGACTCGGGCCCTCTTCCCTTAGGCTTCTTCAGTGTCCAACTACTAAGCAAACCTAGGTAATCTGGGTTCACTGTTAGGGCTTTATTCCTTTATGCCACTGAGCCAGAATTTGTCTACAACTCTGATGCACATAATACAGGATCGCAGTACATATGGCAGATGACATAGTTCCACCTGCCCTATTGTTACGTATAGCAGCAAAACAAACCAGCATTCATGGTGGTCTAAAATGCATTCAAATATAACTCTGTTTTTATTCCATACAGAGCAGGCAGTTATCACAGCATGTGTTACATATGACCACATGAAATTCATAGTAAGATGCTATACAAGCTCAGGAATTCACTGATATGTGCTATCATAATAATTTACCTATCAGTTTTCTGCACAAATAAACTCATGAGATTGAATTAAAATAACAAGCACAAAATCATAACATTCTCAAATGGCATAAATACAATCATTCTATGAACACATTAATAATTCTTGTATTTGAATTTCACAGAGCTCAGTATTGTAATTACATGATTTTAAGTGTATGTATATTATATATATATGGGTCTGCTACAGTTGATTGAAAACTCACTTGATTGAAAATGAAATTACTAGGACCACTTCACTGAAAGCTCACTTCACTGAAAAAATCACTTGATTGAAACTCATTTCGTTGAAAGTTATAAATGGCCTTTTCCTCACTGTAGTGCGACCCTGAAATTAGCATATAAAGTAAGGGGGGGGGTGTGGGGGCAAAAGCCCCCACATATGTTGGTTATATATTCTCTTTTGGAAACAGTTATTTATTGCACTTGTAAGTATCACTGTGTATAGTTTAAAATGTTTATAATATATGGTGGGGGGGCTATGCCCCCACACCCCCCAATGTGGGGGGCTGTGCCCTCCACACCCCCCTTACTTAATATACTAACTCCAGGGTCGCACTACAGTGGAGAAAAGGCCATTTATAACTTTCAACAAAATGAGTTTCAAAGAAATGAGTTTTCAGTGAAGTGAGCTGTCAGTGAAGTGGTCTTAGTAATTTCATTTTCAGTCAAGTGAATTTTCAATCAACCATAGTAGACCCATATATATATATATATATATATATATATATATATATATATATATATATATCTGGGTCCCCTTCTAAAGACACCCGATTCGACGCTGAAATCACCGACGCCAGATGACCGACAGGCATATACCGACAGGATGATTCACGACAGTGGAAAGACCGACAAGGGTAATGTGATCGCGACCGGTAAGTGTGCGACAGTGACGGAGGTAGGAGTGATCAGGTAAGTGAGTTAAGGTTAGAGTGCAGGTGGGTGATGTGTGCGTTAGTGTCGGAGCTTGGGCTAGGGGTGGGTAAGTGAGTTAGGGTTAGGGTGCAGGTAGGTGATGTGTGCGATAGTGTCGGACCTTAGGGTTAGGGTTTGGGTCAGGGCTAGTGTGTATGCTATGTAGTGTCGCGTGTTGTTTACGTTCCGTGTGTCGGTGTTTTGGTGTTCGGTATTTTGCGTTGTCGGGTTTGTGTGTTGTCGGTTATTTGGCGTCGGTGAGTTTTGTGTCGGGGAATCGTCGTGTCGGTGTTTAGAAGTAGACCCATATATATATATATATATATATATATATACACACATATGATCCCTTTATTACTTTCTAACATTATGGTATAACATTCTCATTGTATTTTCATATACACATCTAAAACTGCAAGTATTATGATGAGCTACATTTTGTAAATGTCTGGATGATGAGGCATTCTAGGTATTGATAGAGTGATAATATCATAGCCACATCACCTTCACTATAAACAGCAAGTGTTTCCAGCTTGGCCTTTTCCCCTCCTCAGACTTGTGGAATTGCTGAACGGCATCCTGATTCTGATACTTTTATATGCTTCCTTCTGACAGTTCTTCCTATACCCATTATACATTCCTTATCCTGTCTTTTCAATCTAGCCTTCTACCTGTATAATATTCTCAAGCCATCAGTGTTTCTTACCCTTATTGATTCTTTATTGCCTAACCAACTTCCTTACCGCTTTTCCCTTTCTTTCACCATCATCTCTGTTTTATCCTCATTTCCCATTAATGCTTGGTGTCTTCTCCTCACCACGTTCATATTATCTCTTTTCTTCTACCTAGCTTCTCTCACTGTTTCATGGTTTCACCTCTTTAGTGACCTGCACACATACTTCTCAACTATTCAGATTTTCGCAGAATGTCCAGAATTTTGCCCCATATCCTTGGTCTGTTTCTCATAAAATTGTAGTTTTCTGACTAATCACTGGCAAACCATTGAGGATTCAAGTCAGAAAATAATGATAGACATTTGAGTTTCAGACTTCATACCTTTCAGAAAATTCATGCTAATGCAAAACCTGTTACTCTATCAACTTTCTAAGTTTGTAAGAGAATACTTAAAAATCGTCCCTATTTTAGGGCCTTTGTCCCCCCCATTCTTTATGGCTTTGACAGATTTCTTGCTCCAAGAAGTTGAGAGGCATCCTTCCACAGCTCCTTCCTCATTCACCTAACCTTCTTCTCCTTTTGCTGTCTTTGCTGCTTTCACAGAAGTGTTATCTTTCTTGTTATTCCTTTTCTTCCTGCTTTAAAGGTACAGCAATTCTGATGCAACTCTGACTCTTTTCAGCAACACCATCTCTCAAAGGAGAGCAGCACAGCGTTCTTACTTTTGCATAAAACCAGTACACCAACAGAACTTTTGCTTTATGAATTAAAGCTTTCAGTTTATTTTTCACTGTGTAGCCGAATACCCTGTGCTCCCTATGTGTCTTAGAAAAATAAATAAAATGCAAATAATTCACACACTTTCTCCCTTTGTGTTATTGCATTCCCCTGGTTCATTCTGAGTAACAACCTCCTGAATTCATTTTTTCACATATCATTAGACCTGAAAAACAGCATAGGATAGAGTTTCCAGGTTGTTATAACTATAAGAATTCTAAAGTTTATTATGACATTTAGTGACACATGATCTGATCTCACTGAATAAGTATAATTTATAACTTCTAATCTCTCTGTCTCTTCTATCATGCTATTAGAGAGCAGATTGTCCAGATCTCCTGTAGTTCTGCCAATATGGGAAAAAGGGACCTAAATCTTCACCAACAGATAAAACACAGCGGAGGGACAAGTTTTAACCCAGCAACCCCCAAACCTCTGGAATAAACTTCTACTGTATGTTAAGCAGTGTGACTCACTATCTTCCTTTAAGTATAATCTTGATGACTGGGTAGGTACAAGTTCACTCTGGGATTGACTGGTATGGCCCTTCTGGAGAAAGGACTCAGTTGTCTTGGAATAACTATGAATGCATGAATCTGTTACTCTGTCAGGCTAGTGGGTATAGTGTTGCAAGCTGTTATAAAGCTAGATACACTGCAGCTGTGATTAAAGCAAGAGTATTTAGTTTCTGTATATAGTTTATATGTAACTTGTAGAATTTGTGTTCCCCAGAACTGTTGTTTTCTGGTACTCTAAATTACAATATGTAAGACTGAGATATATCTAAATCTGTGTTAAATGAGGTACTTATATCTTCAGCTTATATAATATTTAATATAGCTCTCCATTGCAATGTGATCCAAACTTACTAATTAATTTCAGTGGGAAGCATGGTAGTAGGTGTATTGCTGCTAATGTGTGCATCATTCACTTTGGTTTTACTAATGCTATAAAATCCATGGTCTTCAAAGACAGTTTCTATCATCCTATCCATGGTGTTGTTATAATCTTTGCCAGCCTGCAGGTGTACCCTTTTATATGTGAGTGGACAAACTGGCATGCAGTTCTTTATGAGATGCTTTTAATGGCTCTGTCTGATTGAGGTAATTTTCCTAATAGATTATGTTTCCTGTCTGTTCTTTTTGTAATTTTACCTGTGTGTTTTCTTGTATTATATGGTAATCTGCTTCCACGTGCATTTAATGAATACCCATTCATGCCCTTTGTTAACTTATCTTTATGTCAGCATTCACTGATATCTCATATTTTTATTTTCTCTTCTTTATCTTCTTCTTTCATCTTTAGTCCAAGAGCCTCCCTTCCTCCTTTTATTATTGATACCTTAACTTTTTACTATACAAACATTATCAAAGCTCAACTCTATTTAATTACTAAAGATTGTCGTTGGTGCTTTCATAAGGGGTCTAAAATAAATGACTTTCAAGATGTGGGTATTAATCCACCTGGACACACTCAAGGCAGGGGTTTAACACTTTATCCAGATGGCCACCCCACTGACCTGACATTAGACTTGAAAAGGTCTAACTGACAGAGCCGAGTATTTTGGGGAAAATATTTAAAAAAGAAATAGGACCCTATGTATGTCTGGGAAGATAGTTCAGCCACCTAAACTGTTTCTCCTGACAGCTGCATTATACTTCCTTACTGGGTATCCCTTAAACTGAAACTTTGGATCTAACTTTCATTCTGATACAGTAGTTTATAATCATAACGTTGGAATACTAAACGACAATCAATCTACTGTACATATTCTTTTCTCTCCTCGTTCTGGTTTATTTGCCATCATATAAGGCATGCAGATACAGCTTCTATTTATGATTCTGTTAATACTCCTTAGTTTACTGATGGTCATTTATCATGATTTTGCAACGCATTAGATACATTTACTTTTTAAAGTTTAAATGTTAATCTTTGATGGAGAGTTAAAAGGAATTCAGAAATTATATTTCCTGCTACAATTGTCTAGGCAGTATCTAGGTTCAGAGCAGTCCACATGGGCTTGATCAGGGAAACTACAGAAGTAATGTGTCAATAGCTCACCAGGAAGAGCACTGACACCTTTAATGTCAGAAGACCTGAGGTTTCTGTCCCAGAAGAAGCACTTTATTTCTGATACACGTTAAATGAACACATTCTCAAAACACACAACAGAGAAAAATAAAACTGTAAGGTAGCCTTCTTGTTACCCCCAATGTGGAGGGCAAGCTGCCATACTCATACTCCCAGACATGTATATTCCAGATCCATGGTCTTACCAATTTGAAGAAGGAGAAAACTTTCCAAAACAATGGAATCACAGCAGGCATACACTAAGAAATCACAGCAGGAGTGATTTCTCACAGGAAGCAGTAATCACAATTCCCCTGTATCAGTGCTGTTTACTAACTGCATCCCTTAAAAACTAACTTTTTTTTGTTTTTTCTATATTTTGATATTTGTGTTTTAGACTGCTCAATATAAGTTCAATGTTATGACTTTTTGACTATTGGTAATATATATATGTATATATATATATATATATATATATATATATATATATGTATATGTATATATATATATATATATATATATATATATATATATATATATATATATATATATATATAGGTGTAGGGCACTGTATCAGATGATCAGCTACAATGAAACCCATATACTTGATGAAACAATTACTCCAGAGTGGATTGAAAAAAACACAAGTGTTTTTGCAGGGGGTAAGCTTTCCCTGCAACCCCATGTGGTGGGCTGGGCCTGCCATACCCTCTGCTAATTAAATATATTAACTCAATAAGTGATGTTTAAAAAAATAATAGAGTTAGAGAACAGAGCACGTAGGGAAAACATGAGATTTTCTACTTTACAAGAGAAGCTGGAAAGAGCAGATTGTATTAATTTTATTAAAGCACAAATAAGCAACTGGACTGGTATTCTACAGCATGAGTTGTTAATTGAAATGTACATTGTGTGTATGCTCCAAACCTGGCCATTAGAAAGCAACTTAAACCTTTAATCACAATAATGCAATCCTACCAGCAGAAGGAGTTGGTTCTGAAAAATCTGAGGCAGAAGGACAAAGTACTAAAAGTAGGAGACAGTAGAGTGTTTGTGGGAAATGAGTATACACCGTACACCAGGCAGAAGAGGAATACATTTGTTCTACTAATCAGGGAATGTCAAGAAGCTGGCATAAGATTCAAGCTGCTGTAACAAACTATCTTCAGAACATACTTTCCTGGAAGGACAAAATAATTTCTTGATGCAGAACATGCTAAGGAGGAAATACAAATGTTTGTCCAGCAAAAAGTGAGGTGTGAAACAGAAGGAGATTCTGCTTCTTGTTCTTCTATAAATAAGACCCCAGATAGACTCTGCCAGTGAAACCTTTCCCAATGTTTCAATGGAAAATGCTTGACAGACAGAGATAAAGCACAAGAGTTAACTAGAAGAACCGAGAATATGCTGGAGATGAAGATAAACAAGAATAAAACCAGCAACTCAGAAATTGGCAAACAAATGTGGGATTATGAAGCAGGTTATATTTGTGAAGTAGAACAGAACACAAAAACCTAGAAATGTTCAACTTTTTTGACTTTGTTAAGTTTGTAGGGGACTCTAAAGCATATGTTCTACTTCATGTCATTAATGTTTGGAAGAACATTTAGGAGAGAGGAAGAGGAGGGAGAGAATTAACTGTAAGTAAAATAAAAATTGTTCTTAACAGTAGTATTTTTATAATACATAATATAATTTGCATGCTATAAAGTAAGGTGTTCTTAGTTGTTTTCAAGTGTAATGGAGATACTAAAGTAAACACATGCCCCATTTTTCTCTTCTTCAGTTTTTATCAAAAGGAGGCTCAGAATCAGTTTTACTGATTACGTTTTGCAGACATAGGGTTGCGACGAAGATCGGCATTTTTTTTTGGCAGTGGATTATTACGTTTTGGAAGTATGAACTATACCTAAGGCTGCAACTCGGGATTTTGAGACTTTAGGAACTAGCATATCTGATCAGCTGGTAGCGATGAATGTCGGCCTCCTTTTCCATTTTTGGGTTTGAATGTTTTTGTGCTAGACTGCTTACATGGACTACATGGATTTTACATCTTTCATTAAAGGGCTTGTGTTTCCTTAACATAGAACCACCAATGGGTTTGTACAAGAATTATTATGGAGCCACCACAAGGTACTGTGCATTTTTTTCTCTACCAAGTGGCAACAATTGAATATAGATTTTAGTAATCAATATATAAAACTTTTGATTGATTACTTTACTCCAATTGAAAATGAGCTAGTCACAAAAGTAGAGGCTTTGCATAAAGATCTACTGAATCAATATAAAGGAGAAGTTTATGAGAAAAAACTTGATGCGATATTTGTACAAGTCATCGCATATAGTGATAGACTGCAGCAACTGAAATATAAAAAACTACAGAGAGACTATCATGATTTTTTATCCGGACAAATTTTTGTTTGGTCTAAGCCTGGTGATTAATCTAACATCCGACAAAATCATCTGCCCCATGCTGATAATAGTATTATCATTGCAACAGATTCTTTAGAGTCCTTGAGTCCGATTAATACAGAAATGACGTCATCGATAAGCACCAGGAAGCAAGATGAGTTGCCAGTGGGCGAAACGCCACCACCGAATCAACAAGCTCTAAAGGAATCAAATTCCCTTGGAGCGAGACCAAAACTTGCTACAGGATTAACCCAAAATGCTTTTTTGCCATTACCAGTAGAATACAGAGCCCAAATATCGACGCGGTCCAACAGTCGAGGAAGAAGAAAGAGGAAGTATTCGGGTTAACTAACCGAGGTAAGGAGAAAGAACAGGAACTGAGGCAACTCGTATTTAATTTCTCGAGTCATGAACTAACTATGTATGAAGTAGATCTTCTGAACAAAGGACTCTCCTTCATTCCATCCCAGGGTAGTAACCTTTCAGAGGTTCTTATTGACTTACGTCTCTTTGTGAGAACCCTAACATTAAAATTACTGTTTAAAGACGCTAATACATCTAACTCTAACACTGGTGAACAATTTAAATGTAAAAGTATGTTTATACCCACTCTTTTGCCTAATGTTGAATGTTTTGCAAGGCTATGTGAACAAGATCTATATGATTATTTTTCCAAAGGTAAATCTAAGCATGTGTTTCATAATTTAAATGCAAATGAGAAACTTTCACTCAAGAGTTTACAACAGGACTTAAGCTTAGTATTTAAACCAGCTGATAAGGGTGGAGGTATAGTGGTAATGGACTCCACCCTATACACTAAGCTAATGCTAGATATGCTGAATGATGATGCAGTCTATAAATGTATAGAGCATAAGCAATTAATATACATTGTGAAACAGGTCCAAGTTACTTTATATGACCTTCTCATGTGCAGACAAATTTCTAAGGAACTATATGAATATTTCTTGCTAGATCCCCCTTTTATTCCTGTGATTAAAGGCCTTCCTAAAGTACACAAAGGGGGTTTTCCACCTCCCCTACGACCAGTAGTATCTGGTGAAAAATGGGTAACTGAGAATATTTCTCATTACATTGAATCTAAATTGGGACCCTTAGCCAGAAAAATACCTACTATTTTAAAAGATACCCATGAACTATTAAATGATTTACAGACTCTAGCTGTAGACAATGTTTTACCCTCCTCGATTATTTTGGTATCATTGGATATCAAAAATCTTTTTACAACTATCCCTAATGAATATGGGATCGAGGCTATCAGGGAATTTATACATGCAGATGGAACACTTGATAATGACTCTCAAATGTTGATTTGTACACTACTAGAGATAGTTTTGAATAATAACATCTTTTTATTTCAAGACACTTTATATGCACAGAATTGGGGGGTAGCCATGGGTACCCCCTGTGCGAATTCTTATGCTAATCTAGTGCTGTATCAATGGGAATGCAGGTTTTTGTTTGATAGTGCATTTTTCAAGCATATCTTACTATACAGACGTTTTGTAGATGATGTACTAATACTTTGGAAAGGAGATGATGAATTATTGAGACATTTGGTCCACTATCTAGAATCTACAACTGATTTCTTGAGCTTTACCATGGAGAAATCTGTTAATAAGATAGATTTTCTAGATGTTACCATTTATAAAAAACTGGATGGTGCAATCTCCACTACTCTATATAGGAAACCCTGCTGGAGAAATGCAATACTACACTATAATAGCATGCATCCACGCCATATATTCCCGAACATTGTTAAGAGTCAGCTTTTGAGAATTTCCCGTCTATGTAGCAATGATAAAGATAGAGATATACAATTAAATTTAATAGAGGGGTTATTTGTTAACAGGGGATACTCTAGTTCTCTGATTAAAGATGTGAAAAATTCAACCTTTCATTCTAAATCTCAGATAAATGAAAGACAGAGAACAAAAAACGTATGCAAAACTAACCGGCATGATACTAAGGCAGCTTTTATAACCAGATATACTAATGATATTAAATACATTAATAATATCATTAGAAGAAATTGGAAGGTATTGTTATTAGATACACAAGTAGCAGAGGTTGCTGGCAAAAGACCCACTTTTAGATATAGGAATAGTAAAAGTCTAAAGAGACTATTATGTATTGAAAAATTAAACAGACCTGTGTTTGATCTTAGACAGTCTTTGAGACATGGAACATATCCATGCAACAGTTGCAACATGTGCAACTTTATTTCTAAAAATCAACAATTCACTATACCATATCTAGAGTATACATTTATACCTAATTTTTATGCAACGTGCAATTCTAAGAATTTAGTATATTTGGCTACCTGCGTCACATGCGAGGCGTATTATGTGGGGCTAACATCTAGAAGGTTAAAGGATCACATTTATAACCATAGTTATGATATGAGGAAAATGATTTTAACAAATGCTTTGGCTAAACATAAATATGCATTCCATGATCATGATTTTAAATTTAGGGTACTACAGATAGTAAATAAAAGTAAACGGGAAGGTGATAACATGGGTTATTTAGAGCTGGTTGAATTAAATTGGATTCTAAGGCTGAGAGCACATATTGAACCAGGGCTTAACCAGGCAGTAAATATAAAGCCAATATTGGCTAGGCGTAGATGAACTATGGGCGTTGGTCTGTATTGATAGTATATTAAAATATTTGAGATGTTTTTTAATGTATGCAGTTAGTTTGTACGAGTGCTTCATTGATGTGCTGGACATTTAGTCTGGATATATATTTTTCAATTCTTCATGTTTTTTATGTTTTATGTTTGGAACTATTAAGGAGCTATATTTTTAGTTTTTAAAGCAATAACCTCACATACATGTTCTTTTTGCAATGCTATTTATTTATTTATTTAATATGAAATTTTCAGTGACATATAAATTGAATGGTTCAAATATATTTATATATTACATATTATATATACATCATATATTCTGCATTTTTAGTAGTGAATAAGTATTGAATATATGTTATTTAACAATGACAAGTACTATTTTTACTTTTATATTATATTATTTTATTCTGCTTTATTTCATTGTGTGTTTTATAAGTTTAGTGAATCATGTTGCTTTAAAATGAAATAGTGGAATAGTTGATGAGCTTTCCCAATTGATTAATTGATTAATTGATTCATTAGATAAAATATCTTGTATATAAATATTTGCCAGAATGAACTGATTTATAAACCTGAAGAAGCGTACCTTGGTAGTACGTGAAAGCGCTTGTTTCGATAATAAATACAGTCTTATTTTATCCATTATCGTGGTGACTTCTACTTCAGTTGTTTTACTTGCTGTAATGGAGATACTAAAGTAAACACATGCCCTATTTTTCTCTTCTTCAGTTTTTATCAAAAGGAGGCTCAGAATCACTTTTACTGATTACGTTTTGCAGACATAGGGTTGCGATGAAGATCGGCATTTTTTTTTTGGCAGTGGATTATTACGTTTTGGAAGTATGAACTATACCTAAGGCTGCAACTCGGGATTTTGAGACTTTAGGAACTAGCATATCTGATCAGCTGGTAGCGATGAATGTCAGCCTCCTTTTCCATTTTTGGGTTTGAATGTTTTTGTGCTAGACTGCTTACATGGACTACATGGATTTTACATCTTTCATTAAAGGGCTTATGTTTCCTTAACATAGAACCACCAATGGGTTCGTACAAGAATTATTATGGAGCCACCACAAGGTACTGTGCATTTTTTTCTCTACCAAGGGGATTATTTACAACTTTTGCAGCTAGGTGCTGCCTAAACTGAAGCTTGCTATTAAATCCAGTGTCTTTGGTATACATTATAACATACGTCATCTGGGCCGAATTGATGTCCTTAACGAACAACCACGGAGGTCATTTCAGGCATTGTGTGACTTTTGTGATTACTAAAGGGGACAATTTATGACTTTAACAGCTGATGCTGTTCCTTTTGATGTTCATTATAACATCTGGCTGTCTCTATACAGATGCCGTTTGGTCAGCTTTGTATTTTCCCACATTGCTGTTCATTCTCATCTTGATAAGGATAATTTTGAACATTGAACTCAATATTGTTTATAATTTCAAGGGGAACGATTAATGGTTTGCATTATTTTGTGCTTTTGTGTCATTGATAGTGAACTTCACATTTGTTATGTTTGTTCCCTAATATGTTTACATCATTAGTACTTTGGGGCTGAGGCTTTTCTTCGTGTAAGGTTAGCCAGGCTGAACATCTTTATTTAATATATCCAGCTAATCTGTGTTATTCATTCCACCCCAACAACACCCCCAAATAACCTCCCCACCTAATAAGCACACTAAGTCCCTAGGATCCACCCCACTACATTCAGCCCAGTTTCTTCAACCCACAATATTTCTAATACCCAAACTCTACCTAGACAAATCATGCAAAGCATACTACCATTCCTACTACTAACTCTCACCACCCTAGCCTACACTACATCCATACATACTAACACACCATTAAACAACAATACCTTTCACACAACACATACTTTCACACATACAGATAGACACAGAAATTGTCTTTATCTATTCCACATTATTTAATGACAGCTCAATATTTCATATACAATCACACACACACCACACAACTTTTCACAAGAAAATGTCTTGTAGAACTAATACAGAACTAGCAGACTCAATTAAACTCAAACTACTCCTTAGAAAATGGCTACTAATCTCAGGGGACATACACCCCAACCCAGGTCCATGCAATACCATACTCTCAAACAAATGGACATCAGACCTACTTATTATTAACCTTAACTCTATAAGTATATCTAACAAACTACATGACTTGCATTCATAGCTCACTACTCCCCTGATATACCAACCATTACTGAGACCTAGTGAAAACCCTCCACCCAAAATGAAGAAATTCTTCCCCCAGGATATAATATCCGAAGACTAGATAAGGAGGTAGAAAGGGAGGGAAAGGGAGGCGGAGTTGCTATTCTATTTAAAAACACACTCAACCTCCAACCTCTGCAAACTCCTCTACCCAAATTTCTGAATGCTGAAACATTAGGCTCAGTTTTATTTCTAAACAACAAAAAGAGAATTAACATTCTCTGTAGTTACATCCCTCCAGGAAACAACTCTTCCCATAATCGAGGAAATCTTACAATGGACTAGAGATAGCCTGCCTCAGGAAACTATCCTATTAGGTGACCTAAATTTAGACTGGCTAGCCTGCAACTCAAACAACCCCTCTAACCATATTAACTTATTTGGGTTCTCACAACTCATCCAAGAACCCACTAGAGTGGACAGGAAATCCCAAAAACAATCATTTCTTGATTGTACTTTAGTAAACTTCCCCAAACAAAATTACCAAGTGGGCTGTCTACCTGATGAGCTTAGTGATCACCTACCCACATTCCTCCTTTGGAAACGTGTAAACATACCCAAACCCTTAGTTTACAAGCAAATTAGGGATGAACACAAACTAAACCCACAAATAATTGCCATCGATTACAGACTCTACAATTAGACTAGGCAGTTGATTTCTTCAACAGTACTTTTACCAATGTCCTTAATACGGTCGTTTCCATTAGAAAAATTAGAGCTAAAGCAAAGTATGCCCCATGGCTAAGTAGGAGCACAAGAGCCTTACTAAAATCCAGAGATAAAGCCTGAAAGATCTGAAAAAGAATAACACTAGCCTAGCCAAACAAAACTACCACCAACTTAGGAATCAGGCCAAAAAACAAACAAAACTTGATAAACAGAACTACTTCCTAGGTATCCAAGACAAACACTCCAAAAATCCCCAAAAGTTTTGGCAAGCTATCAATTCCCTACTAAATCCCAGCAAAACTACCACTCCAGCTCCCGTCACCATCACTAATAATGATGACATAGCTTCTCAATTTAATCATCACTTCACAGAATCTATTCTGTCATTATCTGCCCAACTATCCAAGAATAACTCTATATCTACCCCAACCACAAGTTCCAATAATATACCTTCCTTTACTCTCTCACCTGTTCCAACCTCTATAATTAAAAAAACTACTCTTAAAACTGAAACCTACCACTCTTGCAGCCAATGGTATACCTGCTAACTTCCTAAAAATAGCAGCTGAATCCTTAGCTTACCCTGTCTCAATTCTTATCAACCGCTAAATACAGGAAGCCTACATAACTCAACCATGGAAAGTCTCATATATTATCCCTCTTCACAAAGGTGGCAACTCCTATGTCCTAACAAAATACTGCCCCATTGCTATCTTATCTCACCTATCTAAGCTACTTGAGAAATGTATTCACACTCAAGTTATGCACTTCCTGAATTTACATAATCTCCTGTCCATTACACAGCATGGCTTCCCCCCAAATCATAGTACAACTACTGCACTTCTCTCTTTTGCTAATCAGGTTAACCAACTTAGAAACAACAATAATTTTGTATCAGCTATATTCTTAGATCTCTCCAAAGCATTTGATATGGTCTCACATGCCATACTATTAGACACTCTATCCTCCCTGTCCTTTGCCTCCTCTACTATTGCCTGGTTCAAAAACTATCTATCTGGCAGGAAACAATCTGTCCACTGGCAAGATGTGCTATCACCTCTATTGCCAACTACCATAGGAGTACCACAAAGCTCAATATTGGGGCCATTATTATTCTCCATTTTCACCAACAAACTGCACACCTTCACCCACCATGCCTCACTTATACAGTATGCAGATGATGCAACACTAATCTGCTCAGCCCCATCCCTAACCACTTTACAGCAATTTACCCAAGAATCCTTCAACTCTGTGGAAAGATGGATTACTGATATCGAACTTATCCTAAATCCCAATAAGATCAAATTACTCCTTTTTACCCCCAACAAATCTAAAACCTCTCCTCTTTCCTTCACTATCACCTCTAGTAATGGCACTGTAATTTCTCCCTCTCCCCATACTAACTCCTTGGAGTAGAAATAGACAAAAATCTTCACTTTGATGTCCATATTTCTCAAACCATCAAAAAAGTTCATAAACAAATGGGAACTCTATACAGGCACACAAACTTCCTAACAGATCAAGCACGGGTTGCCCTAGCCCAAACCCACCTATTGTTTACCCTAATGTATGCAGCACCAATCCTAACCCAGGTCAGGAAATTGGACCTAGACAAACTTGAATCACGTTACAATAAAATTGTGAAATTTGCCAATAACTCTGCTTTTAGAAGCCATCACTGCTTAGCCCTAAAGGAACAACAATGGCTAGAACTTCCTCAATTACTTAGTTACCACCAACTAGTTCTTGCTTGCAACATTCTAAGGCATCCTCACAAAACTCCAGCACTAAACCAACTACTGACCCAATACTCAGCAAATCGTCCTCTCCGTTCTACCAACAAAACTCTCCTATGTACCTCAAATGCTAACAACACTGCTAGCAAAGCATTATTCTCTTATACCATAGCTAGAAAGTGGAATAACCCCATAATGTGTCTTCTGCATCATCTATAACACAGTTTAAGAAGTCACTTAAGTCACATCTTATAGATTCCTGGCTATGTCCATGCATTACATAAATACTTTCATTCTCTCTTCCACTCCTTCTCACCTTCCTCACTACTTCTTCTTACTGGCTTCATGCTACACTGTTGGAAACTCTTCAGCTGACTGCCATCTGGGGCCAATTTTTTCTGCAATTTATGCTAGCTAAAAACAAATCCATTGTAGACATATATTATTTCTTGTGTGTTTTTTGCTTGTCTTAGGACCTTTTGCAATTATTGTTTAATTAATGTGGAGCATTTCTCCCAGGCCTCTGCTGTAAATGGACCTCATTCCAGTCGGACTTTCCCGGTCAACACATGTAAAATGAAGTAAAATAAATAAATAAAGAAAAGTATGGTCAAAAGAGCTTGATACAAGAAAAATTTATCTACTATTTCTCATTCTTGTGAATGAATGGATTAAGACCCTTGGTTTGACATAGTAACAAGTTTTAAGAGAAAGCAAATAAAAAAGAACATTGAGTATAATAAAGTGTAATTCTAGCAAATAAATAAATGCTTGTAGAATCAACTCTGTATCTGTTTATTATGTCTCCATGGAGACAATCTGATAAACAGCAATAAAAACAGAATATTTATTTCTTGAAAATGTCTTTCTTTCAGTGGCTAGGAGATAATGTTTATTGAAAGTATTCAAGTGTTTTCCCAATCTGTGAGAGCAATAAAGATAAGATAAAATCAGATGACACTTAGTAGAAGCATCTTACCATGGATAACCTTCCTTTTAGGTTAACCTAAGTCTCTGAGTGTGGCTGTCAGTTTGAGACAATTGTTCCTATTAGGAGGGTAAAATTTCAATATTTGAAGATGTACATCGTTTTGTGTGCTAATATTAAGTTAATAGGTTTTAGGCGTGTATTGAGGGTGGGTCTTTTTTTTGTTCGTTTGAGGGCTTTCAAGAAAAAAAATGCATTGTAAGATGTGACATAGGCTCAAATATTAATGCATGCATGTAACATAAAACTGGAAATAGATGCTAAACAAAAAATCTGTTATAAATAAAAGGTAGGAATAATAACTTTTTAACATAATGACACATTCTATATTTTCTTTAAATGTAAATGGTCTCACAGAGATATACAAAAAAGAGAGTAGTGAACTATTTTAAAAATGTAGAGTGCAATATAGCTATGCTACAGGAGAACCATTTGGAAAGAAATGAACATGTGAATTTGATAAAGAAAGGTTTACAGGATGGTCTTTCAGCAGAATAACTGAGACAAAGGAAAAGAGGAGTACTTATATTACTCCAATAGTCATAGAAGAGGACAAAAATATAATAATGGTAAATTTGTAGTTCTAAGGGTTGGAGGAGGATTATACTGGCATGTATTTATATTCCACCTAAACTGCTGTAATGGAGCTTACGAAAATTCTGGGAGAAATAATCAGCTTCCAGCAGGAAATGTTACTTAAAGGTGGAAACTGGAATTTGATGCAGCATTGAAGATGTGTTGGGGTGACCAGAAAGGAACATATAACAAAAGGAGGATAGAATTTTGAAGAAATTTATGAAAATATTTGGCATGGAAGATATGAATTCAATAGTAGGAGTTCAGAGTGAATTAACATATTATTCCCTAAGATACCAAAACTGGGCTAGGCTAGACACAGGAACATATGCATTTAATAGAAAGTTTTGATACACATCCAATAACTATTTAAGATCACACACCAGTAATAACTAAAATAAAAGCCAAAGGTAATAAAATAAAAATGAGACACTGGCACTTTCCCACCTAACTTTTGAAAATAAAAGAATTTAAGGAATGAGTAGTGGAAATTCTTTGGGAGTTATCAGAGAAGATAGAAATTTCTTCTGAAAATATAACTAAGGAGTAGGATAAAATTAAAGTAGAGTTTAAAAATAGGGTGGAAATATAAGAAAGAGAGATATGGATAAGAAGTAACAATAATTATTTAGAGGGACTGACAAATGTTAAAATATAACAGAATAGGAGAACTCTCACAGAACAAAAAGAGGAGAAATTGCAGAATGCTAAACAGAAAATAAGGGATTACCTCGATAATATTTATAATATGCATAAGTTTAAAAAGACTGCTGTTAAGAAACTGTTTTTTTTTTTTTTTGATAACTCCAGAGCACAAAAACTTTTAGCACAATGACTCAGGCAAGTAGAAAGGGTTGTCTCCAAGCTTAGGGAGCCTATAACATGGAAGATAACAAGAGATCCTGTAGTGGTACTAGAAATATTTCAGAAATTTTAAGAAATTCTGTATAAAGCAGAGAAACATGTAAATCAAGAAAAGGTACAGATGGAAATGTTTAAGGAAGAATTAAATATGCTAAGGTTAGAGGCAGATGAAATCAATTACTAACAGGATAGGAGGAGATGAGATAAAAAATGCTGATGTATAACCAAGCCACAGGAAAGTCCACATGAACAGATGGTATTCCAGTGGAAGTTTAGAAGCTAGGAAGGAAAAAAAAAACTGATAAAGATCTGGAAGATTTTGTTTAACAGTATTTTAAGAGGTAAGCTACAAAGTCAGTAGGGTGATACTCTTGTGCTAAAACTGCCCTAATCTCCATTAATGCCACTAGTCACACAAATTATGCGTGTGTGTGTGTGTGTGTGTGTGTGTGTGTGTGTGTGTGTGTGTGTGTGTGTGTGTGCGTGTGTGCAATTGATCGGAAAAGGAAAGTTGTCTGTTCTTTTTGATCAACTTTCTTTTAGATGACAAAGGTAAGATAGATAAGTTTTTAGATTAAATGTGTTGAGCACAATATTTCATTATGAGCTCATTTTTATTCATATATGTCCATCATATATATCTATCTATCATATGCATCTCTAGCTCTTCATGTCTGCTCCAGTCAACATACTGCCAATTATACCTCTCAGCTGTACAGTTTTTTGCAGAATGTCCATATTTTGGCCTCATATTTCTGTTCCATTTTTCATAAAATATGGTTTTCTGGCAAATCATTAAAAATTGAATTTAGAAATAATGATAGACATTTGAGCTTTAGACTTCATGCCCTTCAGAAAAATTCATGCTAATACAAAACCTGTTATTCTATCAACTTTCTAAGTTTGTAAGAGCAGTATTTAAAAATTGTCCCTATTTGTGGGCCTTTATCCCACTTTTATTTATGGCTTTGTCCAGATATCTTGCTCTAAGAGGTTACGATGTATGATGCAAACACACAAAGGATTACACAAAAACACACACAAACACACAAACACACAAAGAAACATAAACACTTTCAAAGATTACCAAAAGGCATTTCTGAAGTTTTTTTTTTCTATCATCAGTCAAAGAAAACAGCTGTTGACAAATCATCATGAATCCATATACTTATTTTTTTGTTTTGAAAATAAGCAGAGACAGACATTGAGAAACATACAACAGGGAGTCATTACAACAAAGTAAACAGAAACTTACCTGAAAATCCTGGAGGTGTTGAGTACAACAAACCAGCCAGTACATGGTGCAGAGTTGTACCAAGTGAAGCTAACTACAATCACACCTCCCAACCTCTTAGCACAAGACATCTGGACAAAACCAAAACTAATGGGGACAAAGGCCCAAGAATAGGGACAAATTTTAAACACTGCTCTTATAAACTTAAAAAATTTGTTAGAATAAAAGATTTGCATTACCATGCATTTTCTGAAGGACATGAAGCCTAAAACTCAAAATTATTAATTATTTAGTGCATTCAATCCTCACTGATTTGACAGAAAACCACAAATTTTATAAGGAACAGACCAAATAGTAGGTAAAAAGTCTGGACAGTTGAGATGTATGCTATAATTCTGGGCCAGATATAGGCCTACAGTCTTGGATTTTTATTATAAAGTGAAGCCCACTGCTGGGAGGACTGCAAGGACTTATTTCTGCTTCACTGGACTTTATACTATACTGCGCGCACGTGTGTGTGTGTGTGTGTGTGTGTGTGTGTGTGTGTGTGTGTGTGTGTGTGTGTGTGTGTGTGTATCTAAATGTACATATACATATACAGTGGATATAAAAAGTGTACACACCCCTGTTAAAATGCCAGGTTTTTGTGATATAAAAAAATGAGACCATAATAAATAATTTCAAAACTTTTCCCACCTTTAATGTGACCTATAACCATACAATTCAATTGAAAAACAAACAAATCTGTTAGGGGAAAAATATAAAAAATAAAAAAATGTACAATAAGCTGGTTGCATACGTATGCACACCCTTAAACTAATACTTTGTTGAAGCACCTTTTGATTTAATTACAGCATTCAGTCTTCTTGGGTAGGAGTCTATCAGCATAGCACATCTTGACTTGGCAATATTTGTCCACACTTCCTTGCAAAAGCATTCCAAATCTGACAGATTGTGAGGGCATCTCTTGTACACAGCCCTCTTCAGGTCACCTCCACAGATTTTCTATTGGATATAGATCTGGGCTCTGGCTGGGCCCTTCTAAAACTTTAATTTTCTTCTGGTGAAGCCATTCTTTTGTTGATTTGGATTATGCTTGGGGTCATTGTCATGTTGGAAGGTGAAATTCCTCTTCATCTTCATCTTTCTAGCAGACGCCTGAAGGTTCTATTTATTCTATTTATTTATTGACATTTGTTTACCAGGAAGATCCACTGGGCAAGAGTCCATTTTCAGTGGAGGCCCAGAGAGAAAAGCTCCAATTACATATTAAATTACATTACATTTAGCACCTGACTGGGTTACAGAGTTACAAAGTTTCTAACAGTACAAAAATATAAGGAGACAATGACAAAAATGAGAAAAAAATTGCAAACAAATAATTAAAGTCAAGTCAGGTCAGTTTTGTTACAGAGACAATGATGACCTTGATAGGTTGACAAGTTAAAGTAGCGATGATAAATTGTAGATGGTTACAGTTTTTTTTTTTCAGGATTAAGTTAGGAAAAAGTTCTGGGGTAGAAGGTCTAGGTGAGGAGAAAGGAGATGTTAAGGAAAATTTCAGGAAGAGATGGTTAATTCATCTGAAGAAATTATAGTATTATTGAGATTGGAAAGTAGGAAGAAGCAATTCTGGGGATGGGGCTAAATTATGGCACTAGTCTGGGAGGTGCAGTTACAGATCCAGTTGGAGAGGACATGTTTGTGTAGGGCGTTCTTGAAGTTAGAGGATTGTTGTATAGAGCGGACATAAGAGGGAGATTGTTCCAGGATCTGGCAATTGTCCAGCTATATAGAAGTTTGCCAGCAGAAAGGTTTGGTTTGTGGATTGTAGTAGATTCTGGTTTTCAGACCGAAGAGATCTAGGAGGAGAATAAGGTCAGAATAAGGAGCTGAGTGAAGGGCAGTCTTGTGGCTTATAAATAAGTTTATGGGAAGTAGTAAGATGAAGGAGTGATAAATAATGTGGGAATTCAAGCCATTGGAGATTTCTCAGGGCTATACAGTGAAGGGTAGAATGACGGGTATTAGAGGCAAATTTAGCGATTTTATTATAGCAGGATTCAAGCTTTTGCTTCAGTAAGGGGGGCTCCGTATGTTAGGGAGGGAAGCAAATATGAGAGGGCTAATGCTTGTTTGGTTGGAATGGAGAGGAATGTATTGTGCTTGTAAAGTAGACCAAGTTTTTTATGGGTTTTTGACATATTGCATTAGATATGTAAATCGAATTTTAGATTTTCATCTATAATGACACCTAATAATTTGGTACTGGCTACAATTTCAAATTTTATTTAAATCAATGAGAGTATGTTGAAGTCTTGTCTGTTAATGGTGGCATTTTTTTGCAGTAAACAACATTAGCTTAGTTTTTTTGGCATTTAGGGAGAGATGTTTTTTGTGAAGCCAAGTCTCAATGGTTGTGAAGGCAGTTTGGGTCAATAATTGTAAAGTAGTGAGGTTAGGTGCAGAGCAGACTGTCATTGAGTCATCTGCGTACTGGACTAGGGAGGTATGGGGTAATGCTAGGTGAAGACTGTTTATGAATAAGTTAAAAAGAAGGGGAGCCTAAGATAGATCCTTGTGGGACAGCAGTAGAGTTATGGAGGTAGGGGGAGATTGAACATTGTCATTTGACTGATTTAATGTTGCCTGTCTGAGAGATAGCTTATGAACCAATTTAGAGTGTGAGAAGAAAGGCTTATGCAAGAAAGTTGAGAGAGGAGTATAGAATGAGAAATGGTGTCAAAAGCTTTTGAAAGGTCTAGAAATAGGGCAGATGCTATTGAGCCAGTGTCATGTATTTTTTTAATGGTGTCCATGAAGGGTATTAGTGCTATGGATGTGTTGTGGCCAGGTCAGAATCCATGTTGGGTGGGGGAGAGGATGTTATTGCAGAGCAAATAGTTGATTAATTGTTTTTGGACACATTTCTCAAAAATTTTAGATATAGGAGATAGAGGTATAGGTTTTGGGTCAAAAGTGACTGGTATTTGGAACGGTTCATAATTCCCCCCACCTTGACTAAAGCCCCAGTTCCAGAGGAAGAAAAGAAACCCCAAAGCATGTTACTGCCAGCACCATGCTTCACCATGAGGGTGGTGTTCTTTTGGTGATGCGAAGTACTGTTTTTGTGACAAATGTACCTTTTGGAATTGTGGCCAAAAAGTTCAACCTTGGTCTCATCAGACCATAACACATTTTCCCACATGCTTTTGGGAGACTCGATGCATTGTTTTGCAAATTTTAGCTGGGCCTGGATGTTTTTCTGTGTAAGAAAAGGCTTCCGTCTTGCAAACCGACCACATAGTCCATGCATATGGAGAATACGGGAGATTGCTGTCACGTGTAGTACACAACCAGTATTTGACAGAAATTCCTGCAGCTCCTTCAAGATTGCTGTTGGTCTCTTGGCAGCCTCCCTGACCAGTTTTTGTCTTGTATTTTCATCAATTTTGGAGGGATGTCTAGTTCTTTGCAACATCACTGTTGTCCCAAATTTTCTCCACTTTTTGATGACTGTCTTCACTGTGTTCCATGGTATATCCAGCGCTGTGCAAATCTTTTTGTACCCTTCTCCTGACTGATACCTTTCAACAATGAGATCCCTTTGATGCTTTGTAAGCTCTCTGTGAACCATGGCTTTTGCTGTAGCAGGCAACTGAGTAAATGTCAGGAAAATCCTACTAGGACAGCTGAACTTCATTTGGGGTTAATCAGAGTCTGTTTAATTGATAGTAGATGTGCACCCAGGAAGACTGAATGCTGTAATTAAATCAAAAGTTGCTTCAACAAAGTATTAGTTTAAGGGTGTGCACACTTATGCAACCAGCTTATTGTACGTTTATTTTTTTTATATTTTTTCCCCTAACAGATTTATTTGTTTTTCAATTGAATTGTACAGGTTATAGGTTGCATTAAAGGTGGGAAAAAGTTTTGAAATGATTTATTCTGGTCTAATTTTTTTATATCACAAAAACCTGGCATTTTAACAGGGGTGTGTACACTGTTTATATCCACTGTAGATATATATATATATATATATATATATATATATATATATATATATATATACACACACGCGCACACACACACACACACACACACACACACACACACACACACACACACACACACACACACACACACACACACACACACACCTCTCTCTCATGTGTCTACACTCAGACATGTGAGAATGTACAACACATACAGTGCTTGTATACACCACACACTTGTCTGCATATATATATATATATATATATATATATATATATATATATATATATATATAGGGGTCTACTTTGGAAGCTCGAAGTTTCAAAACTTTGGACTTCATATGGTCGAGACCATAAGATTGAAGTTTTGAAACCTCGAGCAGTTTAAATGGAGATCGCCATACAGTGTGGAATGGGAAATTTACTATTCTCTTCATTGTAGTGCGATCTCAGAGTTGGTATATTAAGTTAGTAGGAGGCGTAGGGGTAATAAACGTAAAAAAAAAATTGTTTTTATTTTTTTATTGAAGTTTCGAACTTTCAAAACTTTGATGTTATGTTCTCAACCGTATATAGTTCAAAGTTTTGAAAGTTCAAGCTTCCAAAGT
This sequence comes from Protopterus annectens, assembly GCF_019279795.1. Taxonomy (NCBI): domain Eukaryota; kingdom Metazoa; phylum Chordata; order Ceratodontiformes; family Protopteridae; genus Protopterus; species Protopterus annectens. The sequence continues at coordinate 713,662,321 of NC_056737.1, forward strand.
AGATAAAGTAGATGTATATCTATATAGATTTTATATATATATATATATATATATATATATATATATATATATATATATATATATATATATACACACACACACACACACACACACACACACACACACACACACACACACACACACACACACACGTTTATACATGCACATGCAAATGTATGTATATAAAAAAAGGAACACAGGGATGACTGACTGCAATGCCAATTACCAGCAGCATATCAAACATGTACTAGGGAACAGACACCACACTAGTACATTGTTGACATGCCAATTACCAGCATATCAAACATGTATAGGGCACAGACACCACACTTTCAGCCACAGATCATGTTTCTTTACAGCCTTCAAAATCCCACCATCAGCTATTTTTCCTTGCTACTAACTCATACATACAAAGAAAGATGACTCAGCAATTAAAATCCATCAGCTAGATTCAATAAACCCTACAGGGATTGTTTACATGCGCACACAGTAGCACACTGTTTTAGATTTAGTAAGTGTATAGAGCCACACAAACAAGTTAAATACTGTGGCATGCTAATTACAGCATAAGCAGCTGAATTGTATGCTAATCAACCAGTCCAAATACAGGAGCTATTTAACAAGATATAAAGCAACCATGTAAACTCAGTGCTGGTTTTCCCTGTGAATTACAAAACCTACTGGAATACAACCATGGAAAGGAGTCTACACAGAAAGAATGTTAGGGGCTGCTGCTGCTTTAATTCATGTGAATGTGCAACAGGCTGAAGTCTGTGCTGCTGCTGCTGCTGTTAGATCACAGCAAGAAGGAGAAGAGTTTTCAGACCCAGGTTAACTTATCACAGTCTGCAGAACATGGGAATTGTACAGAGCTACAGGGTAGATAAAGCCACACTAGAGGAACCCAGCAAACTCTCATCCTCAGCTCAGACCCAGGGCAAACCAAGGAGAACCCATACCAGTGGAGACAAAGGTATGTGTAACACTTAGAATTTTAGCTAAAGAAACCTTTTAGAGATGAACAGGGACATGCTGGGGGTGTCACAGGCATCAGCATTCAGAATACTCCATCAGTTCTTGAATGCTATGCTCCAACATGGCAGTGATTACATATATTTTCCACATACTCCTGAGGATAGGGCCACAAATATGCAGGAGTTCTACCCTGTAGCACATTACTCTGAAATACTAGGTGCCATAGACTGTACACATACAGAAATTAAGGCACCACCCGAGCAACAGGGAAGGCTCTTCTAACTGCCTAGTCATGTGTAATGCCAATGGAATAATCTTGAATGTGTGTGCTGGCAACCCAGGCAGTAACCATGACACATTTGGCACACCTCCCAACTCTATTAGATGTTCACTAGGGAGGATATGCCACAAGGTCATTTACCGGGGGATGCAGGTTATGCACTGGAACCATGGATGATGACACCCATCAGAAATGCACACACACCCACTGAAAAACACCATAATGAGGCACACAGTCAAACCAGAAATATCATAGAGTGTGTGTTCGGGTGGGTGAAGTCACGGTTCACATGCCTAGATACATCTGGGGGGCCCTGCAGTACAATCCATGTACATGTACTGAAATATTCACCATATGTGCCATGTTACACAACATCATCCTGAGAAAGCAACTTCAGCAGGATCTACAAGGGGAAGGAGCACACGTCCTAAATGAAAGACCAGCACTGGTAGAGTTTTTAGTAGAATCTAGAACAGAAGTTGCCATTAAGAAAGGAATAATTAGTAGAGCATATAAAATATTGCATGATAACTGTAAGAATCAATCAGAGGATGTTAGGAAGGACTGTAAAGAGAGACTAGATAAGCAATTCACAAAGAAACAATGAGGGATATATGTATCTCCCTTCCTAATAAGACAAAAGACCAATACTCCAAAACTTGCAGTTTACCCCAGATCAGAAACAAGAACAAACTTAATCCTCATACTCTAGTCATCACTCTCAGTCAATGCAAGTGGTCTGTCCTAATAGTACTACCCCTCAATACAGCCATAGAATACTTTAATAGCACATTTCTAAATATCCTAGATAATCTCACACCCCCTAGAACTGTTAGAGCTAAAGGTAATATCACCCCCTGTCTAACTAAATAATCAAGAAGTCTTCTTAAAACTAGATATAAAGCCCCGGTTCAATGGCACACCAATAAGACTCTACAAACCCAGCTAATTTACCAGCAACTCTGAAACAAAGCCAAAATGCAAATCAAACTAGACAAAAAAAATTACTATACTAACCCACAGCACAAACATAAAAAAAAAATAATAATAAAGATTCTCGACAGCTATCAAATATATCCTACACCTTGCTCAAGCATCTGTCCCACCCCCACAACAACCCCAACCTCAGGCACAAAAGCCGAACAATTTAACAACTATTTCACCAAAAGTATCCTAGCATTAACCAAAAACAGCTGTTCCCCACCACTGACCTCACCACCACTAGCAAACAGGAACAACAATACCTTCTCCTTTCATCCCAGTCTCAACAAATGCCATAAAAATTTAATTAAAAAAATGAAATCTACAACTATTGCTGCTGACAGTCTCCCAACAGAATACCTGAAGATGTCAGCTGATGCTGTAGCCTACCCAGTATCAATTCTAATCAACAGATCTATTAATGAACACCAAGTCCCTGATCTCTGGAAAATCTCCTTTATAATTTGCCTGCACAAACGTGGTACTTCAACTGAACTTTCTAATTACAGACCCATTCCTATATTGTCACCTTTATCAAAAATCTTAGAAAGATGTATTCTCTCACAACTAAAGCAATATCTCTTAGACAACACTCTACTATCCAGACCTGGTTTCAGACCTAATCATAGTACAACTAGTGCCCTCTTAAGCTTCACTAATACTATCAACCTACATAAGAGTGAAGACAATATAGTCTTATCAGTCTTCCTCGATATGTCCAAAGCCATTGATACGGTCTCACATACAAAAATCCTAACAGCCCTCTCTAACCTAAATCTTAGCCCATCTGCCCTCAATTGGTAACAAAGCTACCTAACCAACAGATACCAAGCAGTGAAATGGTCTTACAACATCTCATCTCTATTGCCAGTAATATTAGGCATACCCCAAGGCTCCATACTTGGCCTCCTTCTTTTCAATATCTTTACAAACAATCTCTGTACAGCAACTTCTCTAGCAATGTTAGTCCAATATGCAGACAACTCTACACTGATATGTGCAGCCCATACCCTTCAGGAACTACAAGAGAAAACACAAAAATCTTTCTCAGCAGTGGAAACATGATTTGCTAATGCTCAACATACTTAACTCTAATAAAAGCAAACCTTCCAACCTACTAAGATCACTGACTTCTCACCCACCTTTACCATGACTGCTGCAGAGAGCACAACAATCAATCCCACTACACAAACTAAACTCCTAGGTGTTATAAATAACAACATGAGATTCGAACAACACATATCTGAAACTATTACGAAAGTTCACAAAAAATTGGGTACTCTATACAAAAACAAACATTTCCTAACTAATAACACCAGAGTCACCATTGCAAGAACTCACTTACGCTCAACACTTCTTTATGTCTCACCCATATTCATAAACCTTAGAAAGTCTTATCTAAATAAACTAGAAACATGCTATAATAAAATAACTAAATTCACCACTGACTCCCCTTACAGAATGCACCATTGCCTAGCACTACAAAAATTATCTTGGCTAGAATTCCGACACCTTCTTCACTACAATCAACTGACGATGGCACATAAATTACTTGACCAACCAGCCAAAACACCCATCCTACAAAACTTACTAGGACCTTGCTACAATCTAAGAATATTACATTCCACCAACAAATCCTTAAGAAAAGTTACTAAATCCGCAAACACCCCAGGGAATACCCTATACTCTAGCTATGTTGCCAGATTATGGAACTCCCTGCCTCTAGATTTCAGAATTATATCCAACATCACTAACTTAAAAATAACCCACAGTAGTAGTAACCCGCGGTAGTGGTGCTGCGGTAGCATTGTCGCCTCACAGCAAGACATTGTCGTGTTCGATTCTCAGCTAGAACGTCTTCTGAGTGGAGGCAAGCGTGAATGGGCATGCCTTCATTGAAGGTTGTGCGTCAGGGCTGGTAACTCGGCATGTAAAAATCCACTACCAAACATTAGCGGACTGGAGTTCCGCTGTGGCGACCCCTAACCGGGATAAGCCAAAAGACGCAACATCACTAACTTTAAAATAATCACTTAAAGATCATCCAACAAATGGCTGTGCTTGTGCAATTCCCCAGGATAAAACACACTTTCCCCCTTCTACTTACACAATCCACTATCACTACACTTTCTTCCTATTACTTTAATCACCCTACTGAAACTGTTGTTCATCCCCAATTTCACCGTAATCCTGATTAACTTTTATTCTAACTGCCATCCTAAATTACCTCCTTTTTCACCACTCTGTCTCAACTATTAAAGCAGTCCCCATAGATAAAATCTTCCTTCTAGTCTGTATCCTCTTTTTGTGCCTGGATTTTTCTACATTAAATTCACTCTAGCTGTCCCTTGAACCTTCTGCTTTAACACAACCTTTCATTTCTTCTAACCGAATCTCTGTCTCCTCTCCCATTTTGTGCCACTTTAATCCTGACTATTTACTTTGTCTCCCTTCCATTCTAATCAAACTGTTAAATCTATGCTCGCTGACTTGAAAATATATTTTTTAAGTTTTTTTTCTCCATAAACTATTGTATAGGATTTTATAATTACATATATAGTTCAACTATGCCCTTTTAATAAATCTCTCAAGTAAGCTTTAGTCTATTGTGTCCTTGTAATAACTGTAAACTTTATTGTATATAGACTTTACTCTATTGTACATTTTCTGGAGCTTTTCTTCCTGGGCCTCCTCTGAAAATGGGCCCACACTCAGTCGGACTTTCCCACTAAACAAATGTAAAATGAAATAAAATAAAAATAAATAAAATATGCAGCAAAATCTAGAAGATTTTGTATCTTTGCTGGAAGTGCTTACATAGGTATTTTTATACCCCCAAGCAGACTTCAAAGAATTTTTCCTCAGGTAAACAGCAAATGTTGGAGGTGTGATGGAGCATCAACATTGATAAAGGCTATATTGCTGAAACTGGTCTGTTTTTGTGTTTTTACAGAAGCTGTCTTCTGGAATAAAATTATGGCTCTCTGACTAATGTGTGCCTGCCTTTTTGTTGTATTTTTATGCAGACTTTAAAGATCCCCTGCAGACTGCTCTGTTGAAGATGCTGCACGAGCAAGTTGGAATGACTAGAGAAATGATTTTTTTGAGGTATGATACAAACTCAGAATTGCCTAGACATAGTAAGGCCTTACTGAGTCTAATTATGATGGCTGCCAAAAAAGCAATTACTAGAAAATGGAAATCAAAGTCTAAATGAACTTTACTAGAAGTAGTGAAGATAGTAACAGAGTTAAAAAAGGTAGGAGCAAATTACATAGAAAAAAATGGGAACTGTGGGATCAATACATGCAGAGGAGGAATGATGTTTAAAAGAAGTCAGGATTTGAATGAGCTATGTAATGGTTGACTAACAATGACTGGATATGTTAAAAGTGATGAATAATGTTTGCCGTTACAGTTGTGTCACACAGTTTGTTTGGGGTTGTCAGTACAAAAGTAGAGAATAATCAAATAACCTATAGACGATTCTGTAGGAATGGTTTTCTGAGAGAGCAGTTGACGCATGGAATAGACTACCAGATTACATTAAAGCAAACACTAGTTTCAATATTTTTAAGAACCGCCTGGACACTTATTATGAGAACAACTGTTTTGGTATATTGGCAGGCTAGGAAGGCTTTAATGCCTGTGTTTAAAATATTTGTATGTACATAATGTATGTAAGATATAAATGTAGGAATCACAGTGTAATTGCACTAGGCATGTTTCTGAATCCTAGGGATAGTTTCCTTCTGTACTTGTCAAATACCCTAGTGATATTTTTTCCAAATAAAGAGGCTTTGAATTTGTAATTATTTTCCATTAAAGTCCTATTTACATAATCTCAGAGATAAGAAACAAAAGAACATCCCCAACAATACTCTTTATCTGTTTCAAGTTACTTACAAGTGTGACAGTTATCTTTTTGGTTAAAAAGCACTTAGCCAGCTTATTTGGGGTTACATAAGAATTATGTAAGATAATATACTGGGTATAGACTATTTTGGCAAATTGTGCTCTTTTAGGTTTCTGTTCACATATGAGTCCAATTTAGTTCTACATTTCTGACTAATGCATATTGATCCCAGATCAGATCATGGAATGATACTAAATGTCATAAATGTTTTGGTTTAGATATATTCTCTATGTTGAGTAAAGTAGGTAGCTACTACTCAGTAACTTCAGTATAACATTCATTTAATGTATTTCCTTAAGAAGTTTGTCATTATATTTCACATGAAAAGGGAAGCAGATGGAAAAATATTAATTAATGAAATCTACATGAAGGATAGTTTTTTACACAAATTTGTTTAGATGAAAGTATAGTTAGACTCATAAAGTTCATGATTCTAAGATCCTTTAACACAAGACATACTTACCACAACTATTTAGTGAGTAAGAAGATTATTAGGCTTAAAAAATTGGTTGCAGGTAAAATAATATGGGCATTATTAAAATGAACTGATTCAACAGAAACTGACCATATTTTTACCCACAATGGGAACCAAAGACTATTTTAGAGAGAATAATTAGCAACTTTAAACAATTTATATATTTTGATAATTAAGTTATATATATATATATATATATATATATATATATATATATATATATATATAAAAGTCGGAACATTTCAGGCCACCATTAAGTTTAAAAGCCAGTAACTTAAAATAAGAAACCCAGGCTACCATAACACTGACTTTTTTCTTTATGATCTTCTTCTTCTTTCGGCTTTTCCAGGTTAGGGGTCGCCACAGCAAAACAGCGGTCCGCAGAACGATTGGCAATGGAGTTTTATGGTGTTGAGTTGCCATCCTGTCACCCAACCTTCCACAGATGGCACACACACCTGCACACCTAGGGCCAATTTAGAGTGTCCAATCCACCTACTTTGGGATGTGGGAGGAAATGGGAGCAACCCATGCGACTGCAGGGAGGACATGCAGAGTCCGCACAGAAGGCAGCCCCGCCGAGAATCAAACCAAAGAAGCTTTTGCTGTCAGGTCGTAATGCTAACCACTGCACCACCATGGTCACCCCATTTACTTTATTCTTTATGATGCATCTAAAAATAATTTTAGAACTACCTGCAAATATGAGTTAAAATGAAGGAACAGCTTTGGAAAAATATGTTTGTTTTAAGTATTGAGGCTTTACTCAGTAAGGAAATTATAGTGAATCAGTAATAACTTAATATTGACTTTACCTGTGTCTTAATTATTAAAACTATTAGATTAATTGAAAAAACATTATTGTTTTCTGAATAGTTTAAATATAACTATTTGACATAACTGAAATATTTAGTAGGAAGAAAAAAGATAATCAGAGTAGTATATAGTAAAATACTTTGCTGAGTGCCTCAGTGATGATCCTTGTCAATAGACACTTTTCCTGGCATGTATAACAAATGAGTGGGTTGGCTGAAAGGGTGACTAATGGTTGCTAGGCAGCTAGGAGCCAGAAAAATGTTATTAGAGAGCGTAATTCTAAGCACTATTACAAAACACTGAACACATGAATAATGATCCAAACAATTAATATATTAAAAATAAATTATCATAAACGTTCAGCTATCTGAGAATAACTGCACTAATGAAATGCACAATACTGGTCTAACAGAGAAATCTAAAATATATTTTTATCCAGTAGTACAGAAACAAATGATGCAAAAACACCTAGCCTGCCATAATGCTTATTTAGCAGCTGTCAGTTTAATTAATAGGAACTCCCAGACCTATAAAACTTCACAAAATACACCAAAGTACATGTGTGGTCAATCATACACATAGATACTTTATGAAGTAAAAGATGTACAGTTCCATGAGAAAATAATGTGGAGCTGAAGGAAGAGAATAAAAGCAAATAATGCAATTTAGCTATCCAAAAAGAGTACAACGCTAATGCAGGACAGAGAAAAAGCATATAAAAAATGTAAAAAATATAAAGCTTAACAACATGTCAAAAACTTCAGAATGTGCCACAACCATACTAAAAACCAAATAAATGAAGACAAAAGAACTATATTATAGCAACATTCGTTCATTCATAATAACAGTAAATACAACCCTAAAAAATTCTGGTCTTACGTCCCCTCGAAAAAGTCAGCCCTAACCACTCTCCCAATAACTTACCGCTCGAAATTGCAATATAATTCAACTCTTATTTCATAGATACTATCATAGTATAGCTTCCTTAACCAAGGATTTCCCAGCATCTAACCCCAACCTTGTCCAACTGTCATGCCACCACATCCACTTTCACCTTCAAATCTCCGTCCACATCCTATATAAAACAACTCTTAAACAAACTCAAACCATGCTGTACGTCAGCTAATTACCTTCCAAGCAAGTGCCTTAAAATAGCAGCTCATATTATGCCTATCTGTCTCAAACCTTATAAATAGGCCAGTCCAAAAATCCTGCATTCCCATTCTCTGGAAAAAATCATACATTATCCCACTACACAAAGGAGAAAATTCAACAGACATCACTAACTTTAGATATATAGCAATATTCCCCCTCCAAAATACTTCAAAATTGTATTCAAAAACAATTGCTAAACTATCTCCTGAAGGAAGAACTCCTCTCCCCAAAACAACACAGCTTCCAGCCCACCCAAAGTACTAACACTGCACTTCTAACCTTTATAGATACTGTCAATAAAGCTAGAGATAATAGGAAACTAGTCCCCTCCTTATTTCTAGACTTGTCTAAAGCCTTTGACACAGTTTGTCACAGCAAATTTTTACTTCAAATATCCTTACTAGGTCTATCTCAACCCATCCCTCTGTGGTTCAAAAGCTGCATGCCCATTGGGTATCAGTCAGTAAAATGGTACTCCACCCTTTCTCCATACCTCCCAGTCACCATTGGTGATTCACAAGACTCTGTCTTCAGTCTTCTCTTTAACATTCTCACCAACACCCTATACACATCCACACAACAGACCTCCCTAGTAAATATGCAGATGACTCTACACTCATATGCGCATCAGACAACCTGTCACATCTGCAAAAAATTACAGCCACTGGACTATGGCCTTTTATTTCACAACTCACACTCAACCCAAAAAAGACAAATGACTTATTTTTTTCCTCAGATCCCTCTCTCATAAAAAATAAATAAATAAATTTAAAATTCTCTCACTTAATAATACAACCATTGGAGTTACTTTTTATAGAAAATTATTAGAGATGATAGTGAATGATAATCTTAATTCAACTTGCATATACAGAATTGGATAAAAAAATCATCAAAAACTAGGGATGCTTTATAGAGCCAAAAACTTTCCCACCAAAGTAGCTACAACTATGTTTGCCACTACTTACCTCCACCCCTCACTATTTTATGGTGCTCCCATCCTTACTAACCTCCAGGCATCACAGAAAGTAAAACCTGAACGAAACAATGCTCTAATAAAGTGGCTACATTTGCAACAACTATCTCCTCCAGAGCCTAATACTATATAGCACTAAAAAGCCAAAATTGGTTAGAACTACCCCATCAATTAACATATACATAGCTTCTTACCGCATATAAAACTATTCAGTATCCATCTGCTTGTCCAGCACTCATTACCATTCTACACAACTATGTTCCCACTCGGTCATTATGATCCAGTGACCAAAAAATTCCTTTCTGTCCACAAACCTATCAAATCTAATGGGTATGGTCTGTACTGATATCATGTTGCTAAGGCCTGACACTTCTCACCTGTATCCATCAGGTCAATATCCTCTCTATAATCTTTCAAAACCATTCTGATAAATTTCCTAGTCATAATATGGCTCTGTTCTTGCTCAAACCTAGGATAAGCTATATCCCCAGATATGAACAAATAGCTATTCTTACCTTATACCTCCTTACTCTCCCTTCTTAACTTATTTCTATACTTCAATCAATTTCTCTTACCTGACCTTCTAAATATGCCATAACCATGCTTTTTTTTCTCCCTGATGTGTAAAGTTGAAAGTTCTCTCAAATTGCAATTCCTGTTTGTATTATACTAACTTATCTTTAATTTCTCTAAGCTATTTAAAATTTCTCTAAACATCAAATCATTGTCATATAAGTTGTATCAATTCTTAACCAATGTTTTCACATTATGTCTAATTTGGTATAATTATTTAAACTATAGATGTTTTTGCATTATTTTTGAAGATTGTACAATCATTGTTCTTACACTGAAAATGGGCACCTACCCAGTGGGACTTTCCTGCTAATAAAGTCCCAATAATAAATAAGTAAAGTCGGGAAAGATTGCATAAACATAGCTGAATAACCATCTGGCCCTTGTAGACCTTTGTTAAGCTTCAGTTTTTGAATAATGATATAATCTCTTGGTTACTACTATTAGCTTATAGAATCTTGCTGTGTTTTATAGAAATAATTAGCAACATCTTTAAATAAAGATATTCACCTATGAATGACTAGTCTTTAATTTTTTGTCATCATACATATGTGCATATTTTCAAAAACGTTTGGTATATTTTTGTTTTTATTATAATCAAGATCTTTCCACCCATTGCATAATAATATTTTTAAATTACCTATGTTTGTAATCTTGTTGAAATAGGAGGGAGGAATCAGGATGGAGTTTCAATATGGACCCTAAAATTTGTTCCAAATTTGTATGCTGTGAGGTAAGCTGTATCTGTTGTCTCTGTTAAGGTGATACCATCCTGTTCTAGCACACTACATTCTTATATCTTCCCCTCAAATTTTAAATACAATTGCAGAAGACCTAATCATTGTTAACCATTTTGATACCAAGCTTTACTTGAAAGAAAAGCTTCTTAATGCTTGTTTTAATGAGTTCCTTTTGGATAGATTGAACCTTAGCCTTGTAGTGCTGCATTAGGAAAACTTAATTGTCATTTTCTTTTGATTTAATAATATACTGATTTTGTAGCTCCATCATTTAGGTTTACTGAGAGTATTCTACTACATTTGTGTCTTAAAGGAACAAATTTATCAAAGTAGTAATTTAAAGTATTGTAGAGAATCAATAGGTTGGATGTGATTAATATTTAAAGAATAAGTGCAAACCAGCAAAACAGCTCCAGTATAGTTGTTATTAATCCCCAAGTTTAATCCACATAATTTCAACCAAATCACACTGGTCTTCATCAGAACTGCTGTTGGAAGCTTTCAAAACATTTAAATTAAACTAACATCCATATTAAATAACTGCAAGATAACCACGTATTTAAAAATGCATCTATACCTTAGCGGTACCAAAATCAAAAGCCAACACCACTTGATGTAAACTATTTTCTTGCCCCAAAAAGAAATATCAGTAATTCATTCCATTTTACACAATAGAAGGACAGGATCCAATAAATAATAGTCATATTGGTTATGTATTATATAAAGATAATACTAATTAAAAATACTATTAAAATTTCAAAATATGTACTTAATATGTGTAACACATATATAATATATATGCAATACTTATTAAAACTGTTGATACATGATTCACAGAAATAAATGAATGTATTACATCTGTGAAAAAAATTACAAACGTACCAAAAAAACCTTGTTGTAAAATATATATAAAGATGTATTGTGGTTAAAAATGTAATTGTAATATACCTGAAACAAAATTTATAAAAAAGTAAAATAAAAATATAAGCATATGCATATTTTAAGAACTAATCAAATACTGTATTATTAATATATAAAAAAATATGCATATGTAAAAATTGTATAAGTGTATATAAATCCTATGTCGATTGCATATAATTTCATTGAATACCTAAAATATGCTAACAAAGTATAATAACAAGACATTTAAAAAATATTATAATATTTGTTTGTACCATTATACAAAATATACAAAATATGCCTCCTACAAAATGGGTTCAGTTGTGTACTAACAAAAATCCTATTGCATAATGTGGATATATGATGTATATATGTGTCCTATATTCAAGAATAAATAAACTAATAAGCTTTTTGATAGATGTCAGTCATTCAGTCCAGGTGGGCTAAAAATAAAAAATACCAAGCCCTCTCTCTCTGAATGCAAGTTGTCATCACCCACCACCTCTACTTACTCGAAATAAACTCAAAAATTAGGAATTTAAATGTGTGTTCTGCACCTAACTGTGAATATGTGTTATACAGGGAAATATTGATCACTACTGATCAAGTTTTAAAACCAAATTTGTTTAACAATTTTTATAGACCCCCCATAATACCCAATAATACATGCTAAAACTGGGTCCCTACCTGTTGTTGTTTTTTAATAGGGGTTTATTCATATATCACCTGACCCTAATAGTGGTTTTATATTTAGTACCCTATGCTCCCAAGATGTATGCACAATCTCATCCATCATGCTTTTAGGATAGCCCAAGTTATTCGAGGACTTGTGTGTCTCTAAATTTTTTATTTTCATATTCCACATCACAAATGTGTCTGTGTGTCTAGATATATGGACCTATTAATAGATAATGTGAACTTGAACTTTAAATAATCTACTATTAATAAAATAAATTATAAATTTTTGCAACTCATCCCCTTGCCACACACACCATATATAAGTCATCCAGAAATCTGGAATAATAGATGACTTAACTCATTCCCACGGTTATTGCCATATTCCCTGTATTATGTAAATAAAATTAAATTTTATATATCATATATATTGTCATATAATAGTATGCCCTTTACCTATCAGGTTTCATTAGTCTTATAGCTTTGTTACTTCTCAAAAAGTGGAGTAAATCTCGTTCTTCTGAGGTCAGATTACCAAATTCATCCGTGTCCCTAAATTGGAACCCATAGTGTCATCACATTCTGTGTTATTACTTTTTAAAATATTTTTGTCTTTAAAATAAACTTCTAAATTGATTTTTCTATTATTTTTTTAAAAATCTTCTGAACGAGGTTGTATACCTTGATTTCCATCATACTCAATATGGGTGTCAACTCCTGACTTCCCATCACAATCATAGTTGTCAACCTCTCGAAGTCACACCTGTAGTTATCAACCCTCTTTCTTTTTTCATTATTAAGCCACATTGTACACATAAATATTCCCTCTTAATACGTTCCTTTTTTTAATTTTTTCAAATTTCCTCCATTGGCCCATTATTGGCCAACTTCAACATATTGTTTGTTATACAACCTCTCCCAATCTTTAAAAAGTAAATCATTAACTATCTGAGTATTCAATATTTCTACTTCATGAATACACTTACTCAATCTCTCATCATGATATTTCATAAGTAGAGCAATATAATTGAACCCACAAGCATCAAAAAAGTCGGATATATGAATACCGATTTCTGACCATTGGGAATCTCGAAACTGTCATTGAAGAATTATCCATCCATTAGACCAATTGTCATTACAACCATTAGAATTACATACTCCATATCAATGTCCATTGTTATTCAAAGCTTGTCCATTTTGCTATTAACCATAGGATTCTTGTGAACTAAAGCAATCAATGTGTAGCATTTTGATTATTTGCTCTTGTGTTCACTAAACCTATAATAATTCTGTAGGCTTGATAACCAGACTCTTCTTCAGTGTGCTGTAACAGTCTAGTAACAAGTGCAGTCAATTGCTTTACCTCACCTCGTAACTCAGAAAGTTCAAAATTGAATGCTCTATGGCACTAATGCCGTCTACTGCTATCTCCTTGAGGGCCTGCGCTGATTCATACTCAGTACTGTGCTACTGGCACTAAGACCATTACACTGGCATACTCACACTGGCATACTCATACTACACTGATTTAAAAATAGACAAAGTATTTTTTAATTTATTAGAACCTAGGTTGAAATTTATATTTAATCCTGACATTTTTCGACTTTTTTACACAATAGATTATAAAAAAATTTATTAGGAAATTCAAAAGACCCAAAAATTTAATAACAAAATAAAAAGACATTAATAACACAGAATGTGATGACAATTTTGTCTTCCAATTTGTCTTCACTCCATAGGTTCACACCTATGATAAGGTCCTATTAAGGACAATTTTAGATAAGGTTGTACATAGGGAGAACACGGATGTATATCAACATTTTAGGACACGGATGAATTAGGAGATCTGATCTCGATGAACTTTGATTAACCCATAATGAAGAAGTAACCTTGTTAAAAGACTAATGAAACTTGGCAAATGTATATAACACAAAATTTATGACAATATGATATATACACAGGAAATTAAGACTGAATTATAGAAATGAGGAATACATTGCCTGTAAGATAGATTTATATACAAGAATGAATTATGGTGGGAATATATTGGAATGTTATTTAATGGATATGAAAAAACTAATATTATTTATAACTTATAAACTAGAGTGGGCTAAGTTACTCACTATGTTATAAATATCGAAAGGTCGAGACCAATTGATTCCCCGAGAGAAATACTAATAAATAAGATTATAAAAATGGGCAAGATGGGCAAATTATTTTACACACTTTATCGACACACACATGGAAAATTGGTCATGTGTAAGGACCTTGGTTGTTCCAGTCTTCTTACATGGTTTCGATTTAATAAATACTATATTTGTATATATAATATGTATACTATATATTGATTTATTCTTGTAGATGTATGAATAACTCATAGAAGGATTTTTTAATAGAGAATGGAGGATTACAAATTTTAATAGAACATTCTCAAATAGTAATAGAAATTTAGTTTTTGGAAAAAGAAAACAATTTCTTTTGAAGGTGAATTTTTTAGGGTGATTAGGGTGTAGCATGGGGAAGGCTTACAGCCCCATCATGCTAAACTAGTAGTATGTGATGGGGGGAGTGAAATGAATTATCTTATGAATTTTTTCTCGAAGTCATCTATTCAAATTATTTCTGGGATGACTTATATATGGTGGCAAGGAACTGGAGGGATGAGTCAAATATCCAAGTAGAATTTATTAATAGTAGTAGTGATTATTTAAAGTTCACATGCTATTTATTCAATAGGTTTTTGACATTCAGACACATTATTACATGAGTTGATGATGATATGAATGAAATAAAAATTTACAGAAAATTTTCTCGAATAATAATTTGATGGACTATAGCTGTCATCCGTGATAGGGTAAAATACAACGCCTTTTTTTAGGACAGTATTAGGGGCCATAAGAATGGTCTCGGATTTGACAGATTTGGAAACAGAATTACACCAAATTCAAAGTTATTTTTTGCAACGGGGCTATCCTAAAAGCATGATGGATGAGATTATTGCATACATCTTGGAGCATCAGGTAGCAAAATATAAACCACTATTAGGTCAGGTGACATACAGAGAATTACCTAAATTTAAAACAACAGCGAGAGGACCCAGTTTTAAAGATGCATTGTTTGTACAGACTATATATTTGGGTCTGACAAAAAAAAACAAACTATTTTTTTTTTGGCACTGATCAGTAGTTTGAAAAAAATTTCACCATTTTAGGTAATAAAACCAAATTTTTTTATTATACAGGATGGGCTACAATTTGAAAAATTATTGGAACATCAAATTGAAGATAGTAAAAGATCACACATTTAGCTCGTGCTTAATTTTGTGTGGCACCTTACAGGACTTACAGATAAAAGTATATATAGCGAACCATGTATATGGTATCAGGGTGGGTGAAGGATTACTATAATAGACCTGTATAGACATATTCAACAGTTAGGTGCAGATTTAAATTAAAAATTTGGAAGTGGAAGTTATTAATCCTAGAGGTGGTGATGACAAACAGTACTTGCATTCAGAGGCTTGTGGTGGCAATTATTTTTAGATGCCACCAGCCCACCTGGACTGAATGACAGTATATCTATCAAAAGCTTATTAGTTTAGAACATCTTGAATATAGGACTATTCAATGAAAATTATATGCATGCACATAGGATTTATATACACTTATACAATTTTTAATAAATTTTGTTTCAGGTGTTATTACATTTTTTTTTTTAATACATCTACATATATATATATATTACACAGGTTTTTTTTTTGCGTTTGTTTTTTTTTCACAGATGTAATACATTATTTCTGTGAATCATGTATCAACAGTTTATTTTGGGCTAAGGTATAGATAGATTTTTTTTTAACACGTGGTTATCTTGCAGTTTTTTATTATGGATGTTAGTTGTACTTTAAGAGAAGTTAGTATTTGGCGCCAAAAAAGTTAATTTAAATGTTTGGTGCTTTGCTTAACTGCTCAGCTTTTGCCCAGTCTAGTATATTATGTTTTTTTTATTGTTTTTTAATTTTAGTTTTTGTCGTTTGTATCGTTTGTGCTGGCGTTATGTGGATTAAACTTGGGGATTAATAACAACTTGCGTGGTGTCTATTGGAGTATACTGGAGCTGTTTCGCTTATTGGTTGGTACCGGAGGTTCTACAGTGATTAATATTTAGTTAACTGACACAAAGTGACTGCTCAGCACAACTAATGCCATTTGAAAAACCCTTGAGGTTAATATAATTATTCTCAGGTTTGTTTGTTTTTTTTTCAAATAATTTTTATTAATTTTATAAACTTGAAAGAAAAAATATACTTGAAATATAACAACGTAACAAAAAAGTAATGATATACAAGAGTCCACAGCAGTAATACAGCAAAAAAAAAAAAGTCATTAATACTTTTCCAATAGATCATTCAGTTTTTGCCAATGTTTTTTTCTGGTGTGTAAAGTTGAAAGTTCTTGCATACACTTTTAGCTAAAATAAGAAAATCTTTAAAGGACAAAGCAGTTTTACATTTCCAAATTTTTGGAATTATTTTTCTAGCTATTGATAAAGTCGACCAAAGTAGAGGCAGCTGTGATCTGTGGACAGCATCTGGTACTGGAGCATTAAATAAAATAAGTGAATCAGATATATAACATTTATCAGTCCATAATGCTTGAGAAAAATGTTTATATTTCTCAGGTTTGTTTTGATGTGTGTAAAGAAGATCATGACATTGGGCCAAAGTGAAAAGAGAGTAGGGCACAATTTAGCTTAGCATTGTTGGTTGGGATGTTTTTTTCATCAATATCTGTTGAACTCCTTCATATTTTTTTACAATTTATTCAAGATTGTTAATGTTTATGAATTGCACTGCATTACTGGGTAGGGCATAGTTCTCTCAGTCAATAGCAGATTATTTAAGTCACTCGATAAAATAAGTATTTGCTGTTATGGGGTGAGTTATATATTTATAAAGAAGGTGATCATGTTCTTGGGGTGATATGGAAGGGGCACAGTGGTATGTGGCAACCAGACATTTGTAGAATGCACAATAGTTATTTTAACCATATCTTTGTGACAGCACATGCACTGATTCCATCAAAGGCAAGGTAAGTCTCTAGACAGATTAGATTTTGATTTAGGATGTAGTCATTGGTGAGTCCTGCCTTCACTTTATTGTTATAAGTAGAATTTTGGAATATCTATTAATCTGGTCCTGCTTAAAATGCATTAGGGGAAGAAAACAGTCTATCCCATACCCTAACCCCTTTTGAGGAGAGATGTAGCCCATGATTTGAAAAGCAGGTCTAGGCCGTGTACATTTTCATCCAAGTAGTGAAGCACAGAATCCCCCTGTAGTGAAACCATTATCTATGTCAATAGTTGAAGCCAATAATCATTTCTGCATCTTCATGTGCAATGTTCACTGAAGAAAGGATCTCACTAACTGCAAAGTATTTACTATCTTGGATAAGAGCATCCACAAGGTCAGCCATGTTCCTCACTGGGATACTGGACTTCCAGTGTCATCGATTCTGGCATTCATAATTGCAAAGTTGAAATCATTATAAAAACACTTAATACACTCAACTGCCTTAGAATTTGCTCTATTTTTAGCTCCAAAAAAGCAGGACACTAAGACTGTCAGAAGCTCTACATCTGATTGAATGTATAGATCAGTACCTGAGAGATAGTACCTGAGGTAATATTTCCTAGGAAGATCATCAGCCCTAGGAATGCATTTGCCATGTTTCTAGTCCAGTGTGAGATCATGTTAATTTAAGCTATATTTCACCCTTAAGGTATTTTCTCTTGTCACCAGAGTTTGGAAAATATATAAGTAAAGGTGTATGGGTGAAATCACGAACATCGGAGGTACAGAGGGGTTTGTTCCCTGCAAAAAAGTTTATGTGATTTTCTACCAATGAGTATGAGTTCCCATTGTGGATCTGTGACCTTCCCTTCACCCAGTTTTATGAGTGTATTTTGATTTTGAAGTAAGGATTTACCTGTTGTTATTAACTTGTTTCCTTGTGACTGGTTGGTCGGTGGTTCTGTGAGTGCATGGTGTGGTGTTTCATTGTAAATGTGCAGTAGAGCTAGATGACCTCTGAGGTGATTAGGCTAGTACCATGACATAAGTTTTGCTGGTGGTAGAAGAATACTCATTGACCATTTCAAATGTGGATGGCTTTGTTTCTATTTTTAGTAACTATCTGCATCTCACTGACTTGGAACCACAGACCTAAATTAAAAGCAATTTAAGCATTGCCTAAGGCAACTAAGTACATGAAGGCTGAAGACAGGGAGTCCCTGTGCTCCCTGTATCTTTTGATATAGGAAAGGAGTGCTTAGAATTAGGGTTTTGTCAAAAAATAGATTATATTATTCACTTTTTTGTGACCTATGCAAACAGATATATATTTTTAAATCCTGTCTTGAGCATCCACAGCTCCTCTGTGTTGGTCTTGCGGTTTAGGCTGCTTATTTTCACCTCCTGTAATCCATCCTGGGTGCTCCCTCCCTGCTTTAAATGCAAAAGGAATATATCTGGCCATCACCTGAAGACACCCTGAATTGGCCAGCTTGCCTGGTATTTAGAAAAATACTACTGAGAAGACCCCCCCAACAAGATTGTGTAAATGATTCCATCCTGGGTGCTCACTCCCTGCTTTAAACGCAAAAGGAATACCTCCGGCCATCACCTGAAGACACCCTGAATTGGCCAGCTTGCCTGGTTACTAAAAAATACTACTGAGAAGACCCCCCAACAAGTTTGTGTAAATTAATCCATCCCAGGTGCTCCCTCCCTGCTTTAAATGCAAATGGAATACTTCCGGCCATCACCTGAAGACACCCTGAATTGGCCAGCTTGCCTGGTTATTAGAAAAATACTACTGAGAAGACCCCCCCCCAACAAGATTGTGTAAATGTATGTTGCTTAACACTAATTAAATGTAGACTTGATGTACTATCTATAGAGTTAGTCTGCCCTCCTGTGTGCACATTCTAACAGCCTACCGCAGACCTTTTGCCCTCTCCCCCTCCTGTTATCACTACCCTAGAATATATTTAAACCTAAG
The DNA here is from genome assembly GCF_019279795.1 of Protopterus annectens. Lineage (NCBI taxonomy): Eukaryota > Metazoa > Chordata > Ceratodontiformes > Protopteridae > Protopterus > Protopterus annectens. The sequence goes on from NC_056737.1 coordinate 713,681,841, forward strand.
ACTGGTTCAACTATCCCTGCTGTTTGCTATCTCCTTCTACCATTAGGTGGCAGCATCTATGAATATAAATCCTATATATTCTTTATAATCCCAACAAGTTTTATTTTTTCACAAACAATTGTGAGTTAATATCCTTAGACTGTAAACATCCCACCCCCCCACCCCCCGCTAAACCACCTTCTGTAAAGGCAGCCTTCATTTTCTGGCTGGAAATATTTAGCTCATACCTTCCAACTACAACCTTTAAACTGCTCTTTGCTGATACTTTTTCTGCCATATTCACCTCTATTTAGCCCTCCCCCTCCTTGAACTTTTCTTATAGGTTCATAGATAGGTTCATAGATTAGTCCTAAGATAACTGCCCTTGCGAGCCATTTTAAGTCTAGCCAATTATCCCTTGTGAGACTCAAACCCTGCACCTTGTGTTTATAAGGCAAACATCTTAACCATTAGGCCACCCTCCCAACCTCTTCCTATCAACTTTACACTCCTTTAGTCCCTCCTACCTACTACCCGTCTAGTCCAACCACCTTCCCTCCACCTATCCCCTCCCCCATACCTAGTTTCCTCCTGGAGTTTACTTATATCTCCCAAGGACTGTGGTGCCATTTTTAAATCCTGTCCTGAGCATCCACAGCTCCTCTGTGCTGGTCCTGCGGTTTAGGCTGCTTGATTTCACCTCCTGGTAGGTCTTTTCAGCATATCTGTCTATCATTTGCAAGCCTCTAAGCAACTATTGTACTAAACTCCATGTTTTTACTTGTAACTGTGTTTTAGAGTTATAGATGGCCTTGTGCTGATGGCTATCACTCCAATGCAATGTTTGTAACTGTGTTGTAAGGTTATTGCTGGCCTTGTGCTGACGGCTTCATTTATCTGTGACCTGCATGTGTTTTTGACCTCTGCAAGCTGCTTTTGGGACAAGTGGGGCTCTTTTCTACACTGACTAATGCTGCATTAATTTAGTATGGGTACAAGGGGCTTGAATGAATACTGCTGACTTGTCATGACCAGAAACCTGGTGTAATGATGTCCTGTTAAAAGGATGCCAACCAAAGTGCATCACTGAATGCCAGATAGCCTCTTAAGGTGAAATAACAATCCCCCTTCAAGCCTTCCGATTAAAATCAGGTTTAGCAGCCATTTTTTTTCCATTTGTAACTATAAGGGCTCTGCACAGCTTTTACATGGTTTTGGGGACCGTTTTGCCCTATATATTGTACTGTTTGACTGCTTGTTTTATACTGTGTCATTTGCCCTTTGCTTAGATTAATTACCGGCTTAGCAGGTGTAAGCTGCTTTTTGGGACGAGTGGGTCTCTTTTTATGTTGTTGCCAGCTGCATTACTTTAGGCTGAGTATACAGGGCTCAACTGTTGCACTTTGCTGCCCTAGTCTGCTCTCCAGATGTCCTGTTAAAAGGACGCCAATGAATGTATATCATTGAAGGCCTTTATTTCTCTTTTAAGGTGGATCAATGGTCCTACTAAATTCTTTAGCTTAATTACTGGCTTAGCAGCTATTTTTCTTTTCTGTTTGTCTCTATAAGGGCACCACACAGCTATTATATTGTTCTGAAAACTGTTTTGAAAACTGCTCAGCACTAGTTATTGCACAGCATGAACATATCGTAGTTTACTGTGTTAAGTCTGTTGAGCACTATATGTTGCATTGTTTAGAGATTTTATAGTATTACATTATCATTTACCCCTTGCTTTCTGCTGCTTATATTTGGCTCTACTGCTGTATAACCCTGTCCTCTCAAATGGACTAGGGTTACTGTTGGCATGCTGAACTGCTGAATGAATGTTTTGTTCCATTTAATGGAGCCTATATTGCCTAACTTGTATTGTTCATAGCATAATGTCTGCTGCTTTCCATAGTTAATCCCCTAAACCTAATCTTCCTCTACATACTTGTTCTAGCCTCATCTAACCATAGCCTCTCTCTACTACTGTACTTTGTTACACCATCCCTTCTCCAAACATCCCTTACCTGCTACCTTTCCCCACTACATCTGCAATATTAACTAACTCAGTGTTGTCTCCCTCTCCTCTACAGTAATCCATCCCAGGTGCTCCCTCCCTGCTTTAAAAGCAAAAGGAATACCTCCGGCCATCACCTGAAGATACCATGAATTGGCCAGCTTGCCTGGTACTTAGAAAAGTACTACTGAGAAGGCCCCCCCAACAAGATTGTGTAACTGTATGTTGCTTAACACTAATTAAATGTAGACTTGATGTACTATCTATAGAGTTAGTCTGCCCTCCCGTGTGCCCGTTCTAGCAGCCTACCACAGACCATTTGCCCTCTCCCCCTCCTGTTATCACTACCCTAGAACATATTTAAACCTAAGACTGGTCCAACTATCCCTGCTGTTTACTATCTCCTTCTACCATTAGGTGATAGCATCTACCAATATAAATCATAGATATTCTTTATAATCCCAATATGTTTTATTTTTTCACAAACAGTTGGTTGTGAGTTAATATCCTTTGACTGTAAATATCTTCTCCCCCCTGCTAAACCACCCTCTTTAAAGGCAGCCTTCATTTTCTGGCTGGAAATAGTTAGCTCATACCTTCCAACTACAGCCTTTAAACTGCTCTTTGCTGATACTTTTTCTGCCATACTCACCTCTAGCGTTCTTTCCTGCTCCATTCAACCTACGGGCTCACTCCGCTCCCCCTACCCTGCCCCCAATTCTCACCCGCCCCAGTACTCCTAGCTTTATTTCTATCTTACCCCACCCTCTCAGCCTAATTACCCAATACCAGCTCCCCCTCATTACTCCTCCCACCTATAGCCATCCTTCTTAAACTCTGTAATCTGTACTCCACCCAATAATTATAGCCCCCTCCTCTTTCCTTAAGTCTCTAGAATACCTCCATCACTTTTTAAACCCTTTCTTCTAGCCTTCTCTATTTCCCTAACCACTCATACCACTCTTTCTTTGCTCCAACATGCTCTCCTCAAGTTATCACACCCTCCAGTCCCCCAGCCTCCTCTTTATGTTCCTACTTCCCTTATACTATGCTACTTCATATTCCACCTATGCTTGTCCAATACCATCTACAAAGACAACTACCATACAAACCCACCTTCTCCGTCACTCTTACTCCCATTTCCACTCTATCTCTTCTCTCATTCAGACCAACCCTCTGCACCTATTTCACCCTAAACTCTTATCCTCTAAAGTCAAGATACTGTCATTTGCTCCAATCTACAATCTAGCAAAATTCATGCCTGACAGAACAATATGGCTAAAGGATATCTCCTTCAGCAACCTAGTCCAAGCTGGTGATATCCATCCTAACCCTGGTCCTACATCCTTTATTAACAACACTCATCTCTTACCCTCTTCCACCTATCTCAACACCTTAAAGATTTTTACAATTAATGCACAAAGTCTAAACAACAAATACACCAAATTTCAAGCTTGGTTAAGCCATAACCAACCAGATATCTTAGCCATCTCCGAAACCTGGCTCAAGCCCTTTATCTCCAACTCTGAGATTCTGTCCCCAGGATTTAATTGTCCCAGAAATGACCGACTAAATAAAAAAGGTGGAGGCACTGCCCTAGTCTACTCCAACCTTCTTACCTTAATTCCCCTCCAAATTCCAATTCCTCAACTCCAGAACACTGAACTAACTGCTGGAATTCTAAAACTAAATAAACACAAAAAATATCTGTATCATTGCCCTATATATCTCACCTGGTAAAAATATCTCTACACTTGAAAATATTCTCCTATGGGCCTCTACTGAAATTAACTATGAAACTTATATCCTTAGTGATGTGAATATTGACTGGAATAAAATCAATTGCCCCACTCCCTCCCTATCCATTAACATCTTTAACTTCACTCAAATAATCCTCTTCATTACTTGACCTAACAAAATAAACCCTCTCGGATCCACTATAGATTGGATCCTAGTCTCAGATCCAAATAAAATAACCAATTCTGGCACAATTCCTAATACCTTTAGTGACCACCTCCCAGCCTTTATGCATCACTCAACTAGTTCCTCCCCACACCAGCATTAATACATTCAATCTCGTAACCTCAGTAGCTTCAACCCAACTACTTTCTCAAATACTTTCAAACAAATGAACTGGCAAATTCTAAACATCCTTCCTCTTGACAAGGCTATAGAATACTTCAACTCTATCTTTCTTGATACTTTAAACTCACTAGCCCCACTAAGAAACAAAAAGATAAAAACTAAAACTGCTCCTTGGCTATCCAAAGAGACAAAACAGATTATGCACCACAGAGACAAACTATGGAAGCTTTACCAAAGCAATAAACTGGCCAATACCTTGCTCCAAAATAAACAGCTCCACAACTGTGCAAAATGACTAATCACCAAAGACTAAAAAATCCTATGTCAAACTTCAGTCCAATAACAATAAAACCCCCCCCCAAAATTCTGGAACTCAATAAACTCACTCCATAATCCAGGCTCCAAGAATAATCCCTGTCCTGACCCAAGTAAATCTGACCTTGAGCTAGGCTCTGAATTTAACTAATTTTTCATAGAAACTATTACTACCCTCACCAAGACATTTCCCAATAATAACCCAACTGCTCTACACTCTCCCCCTTCTAACTCACCTCATCTGTTTGAACTCAAACCCATCTCCACTAACTTTATAAAAAAACTTTTGTCCAGACTTAAACCTTGCTCTAATGCTCCCGACAATATTCCCTCTTCCTTCCTAAAATGTGCTGCTGATGGCATTGCTCTCTCAATCAGCATCATTATTAACTGATCCATAAAATAATCATACGTCCCCAAACTCTGGTGCTCAGCTTATATTCTTCCTCTTCATAAAGGAGGCAAAAATACCAGCATCTCAAACTTTCGCCCCATTGCTTTGCTCTCACCAATCTCCAAAATCCTAGAAAAATGCACCCACCTCCAACTTATGCCTTTCCTAACCCAAAACAATCTTCTCACTCCTACCCAGCATGGCTTCCATCCAGGCCATAGCACAATAACCACTCTACTCTCTTTCCTAGAAACTGTCAATCAAGCCCGAGATTCAAGACACTTAGTTTCTACTGTTTTATTCGATCTGGCTGAAGCCTTTGATACTTTTTCCCACAAGCACCTTCTCTGTCATCTCTCAAACCTTAATCTCTCGCATAATGCTTTATCCTGGTTCTCCAGCTATCTATCAGACAGATCACAGACAGTCAAATGGAAGAACTCCATCTCTTCCTTCCTACCTACCCCAACTGGCATACCACAGGGAATCCGTCCTTGGGCCAATGCTTTTTAACATCTTCATCAATAACTTTCATACTGCTATTCCTGATGCTAAAATCATTCAATACGCAGATGATTCAACCTTAGTCTGCTCTGCCTCAGACCTCTCTGAATTGCTGACTAAAACCCAAACTGCCTTCTCAACAACTGAAAACCTGGATGTGCCAAAACTACCTCTCTCTCAATGCAAATAAATCAAAGATTCTACTATTCTGTCCCACAAAGACCCTCTCCTACGATAAAAACAACTTCAAAGTCTGTAGTCAAACCAACTCACCTATAGAAGTGGTCCCCTCTGCCAAACTACTTGGCATTACTGTAGATGAACACCTCAAGTTTGTAATTCAACAAAATATTAAGAAAACCCACCAAAAGCTAGGTACGCTGTATAGGAATAATCGCTTTCTCTCCAACTCTACCAGGCAAACTCTGGCCTCGACTTATCTTCTTCCTTCCTTATTATACAGAGCCACTCTCCTAACAAATCTGCCCTCCTATATCACCTCTAAACTAGAAAACTGCTACAACAAAATCTCTAAATTTGCCTCTAAATCTAAAAATACCGCCCATCACTGCCTAAGCCTACAATCCCTGAATTGGCTTGAACTTCCAAACTACCTAGACTATCTCTAACTCACTACTGCATATAGACTCATATTTCATCCAACAAAATGTCCCGCTCTAACTAACATCCTTCCCCCTTATACACCCAACAGAGCTCTCAGATCTGAAAATCAGAACTTAATTACTATCCATAAACCTAAACGTCCTGCTGGCCAACTTCTATCTTTCTCACTAGGCAAAACATGGAATTCCCTTCCCTCCACACTAAGAACCATACCAAACTCAGAAAACTTCAAAACCCAACTATTCAAACACCTGTCCACTAAATGGAAATGTACCTGCCTTCACCCAACCTAATCAAAGGGGGTTCTCGCTCTGGTTCCCAAGCTCTACAACTCTCATAGTTATCTTCCTATGAGCCTATCTAAGCTCTCAACAATTTCTATAGCTTCTCTCTAAGCTCTCAACAACTCCTACAGCTACCCTCACACAGCCCAACCTTGTAAATATTGTAAATAACATTCTAATGTTGATGTGTTTATGTAAAGCGTATTTACATTTTCTTAAAAGGTTTGTTCGTAAACTGTTTCCACACCTAACACATATCTGTTTTCCTCAACTGAAACTGTATGATCTCTACCTTCAAGCTTAATGAATTTGTTAACTATGCATGATATTCAATGCATTTATGAGAAACTATTCTACATAATATTATCTTTACTATTAATTATCAGTTGTATTTAAATTGTATAATGCATCTTGGAGCTTTTCTCCCTGGGCCTCCACTGAAAATGGGTCAATTCAGCCCAGTGGACTTTCCCAGTAATCAAACTGCAAATAAATAAAATAAAAAATAAATATATATATATATATATATATATATATATATAAATGGAAGTAGGGACAGTGTAGACTTGTATTCTATATTATTATTTATTTATCTTTGCATTTGATTTATATGTTTATATCTGTTCTACTCTTTAAGCATAGTAGTAAAAATTAGATCATAGATTTTAAAAAGAAAAGGCAGTATTGTAGGTCCTGCAGAATGTTTGTGTAGTTGGTGGTAAGCTGTTATAAGATTAATTGAAGTTTATTCATAGAAGGAAGGGCCATCCCAATGTTATTTTTCAGTGTGGAGTAGTATTGGAAGAAGAGTAAGACTGGGAGGGTCTTCTAGAGATACTGGGATTAAACATGCAGCAGGGACATGGTGAGCTAAAAGAGGAAAAAATTATTTTTGGTTACAATGATTCATAAGGATGAATTTTAGGAAAAATAAAATAAGTTAAAGCTCTTTAAGGCATTCTGTTTAAAATATGTGCTACTGACCAGAGTGAGGCAGTGTTATATCAAAGTATGTGTGGTGAATAGAGACCACAGTCTTCCAAGCATTAAAGGCATGTGTGTTGTCTACTGAGTCTGTGACACAACTAAGAGTCAGTTAAAAAAACAGCATTGAAAATACAATGTCTAAAATGGCATTTCTACATTATAGAGCTGTTAAGTGCATGCACTTTTCTAATTGCCAGTTTAGCTGTAGCACATAGCAATGCATTGCTTCCTTACCAAACAGCTCAGAACTGTAGCACTGTGCCGTAATATACGTATATTTGAAAATGAAAGTAAACCCGGAAAATAAAAATGAGACTTTTCCATTCAGCTGTTCATTACTCATTTCAATTTCAAAGCATCTACAAAGTGCAGTAGTACAGCTGTAAAAAATATATTTACACGGATGCCTTGGAAACTATGCCTTGTGGTACATAACAAAGAATGAAAAAAAGATGATATGCTGTGGAAAAAAACTGCCAAAATGCAGATTTAAGATAGCAGTTACTTAGCACATGGGGTTGATCATGCTGGGATTTACTCATCAGCTATTCATGACAGTTATCGACTCCCAGCAAACCCTGTATCCTTCAGTGATATATTGCCATTATAAGCAGTCTATGGAAATACTGCAGGTAGTTTGGATTTATTAAGCAGATGATTTTTTTTTCAGGCTGCTTTATATCTCAGTTTATGTCACCTTACTCATCTTTATTCGTCCAGGATGCAACTCCTCACTGAGTCACAGTTTATTAGTCAGAAGATTCCAGTTAGGAAAAAAATAAGAGTACAGTAAACTGAGGCCTCTCTGCAATACATTCCCATGATAATCTCTTACTTGAACAATCAACATTGCTGAACATTATCACGTAGAGAAAGAAACAAAATCATTCTGTTTAAAGCAAGATGAAGAATACCATCCACTTGAAAGATTCATGATGAGCAATCTTGTTTTACGTTGTAATTTTCTGAATATTTAGTTATAAACTTATACTGACATTACTATCAGAAAAAATTAAAAAAATATATTTATACCTTTTTTTTTGGTTTGTCTGAATGGGTCCATTGGTCAAAACTTTCCCACTTTCATGCATGACCTAAGACAACATATAATACAATTCAGAATAAGTAGTTATACATGGAAGTTGATATTATTAAAGAATTTGCAAAAAGTACAAATATGATTTTTTAAAGTAGTCTGCATTTTGTAAACAGATATACAATAAAGTGCAGTGCATATCCTTACTGTCAATCTGGGTTGTAATGGACGTATCATTAAAATAATTGTTTTTTATTTTGGTCCCCTCTGACCTCATTGTTATTGGCCCAGCCCCCAGTTCTCAATATTCATGCTGGGTCTACCAGCTACTCTCCACCCCCCCAACTTTCTCTGTTTTTTTGCTAGGGCCAGTCATAGATCCTGAGGGTGTAGTGGGGTCTTGGCTCACCCGTGCTTCCATCTGGGGGAATTTTTTCTTTTTATTTTCTTTTTCTTTTTTTATGACCTACCTGCTTCCACTTCCATAGCCATCACACTCATTTTTATGTTCAAGGGTAACTCTCCTCCTTGGACCACTCTTCCTAATGGAGAGCATCAACGAGTGAGTTCTCACTTGTGATGACCATGCCCATTCCTTCCCTGCTGCTCCATCAGTCACCCGAGGGATTAATTGAACCTGGATCGTCTGGACAGTAGTCTGGGATTTATCCCTCTTTGCCACTAGAGCAGTTCATTAAGAGAATCTCTGTAAGAGTTCCCAAATGTACAACATGCTGTCTGGAACCATTTTTTTGTTAATGTAAAGTAAATAATGATGAAGCTGATCGTGTGCAATCTAGCTTCCTCTAAATATTTTGAATACCATTTAAACTATATCCCTGTTGACAAATACCTTTTCATACCTACATCTCTTTACTCTCCCTTCTTTACTCACATCCTAACTCCTATCAATTTCTCTCCCATGGCTTTCTTTCTAAATATACCATAAACTTGTTTTTCTCTCACTTCATAATTCAATTCCTGTTTGTATTATACTAAAGTACCTTTAATATCTCTATAAACCAGCTAAAATTTCTCTAATAAGTCATTGTCATATAACTTGTACCTACTCTTAACCAAATTTTTTCATATTATGTCTAATTTGGTGTTATCATTTAAACTACATTTTTTTGTATTATTTTTAAAAACTGATAATTATTCTTAAAATGTTTTGTAATACTTTGGAACTTTCCTCCCCCGCTGAAGAAAATGGACTCCTACCCAGTCGGACTTTTCCTCTAATCAAATGTCAATAAATAATAAACAAATGAATAAATAAAAGTATTTGAAAATAAGCAGATGTGTCTTTTGTTTGAGAAAGGGGTACTACTGCATCTGTCAAGAAATCTCTCTCTCTTTAGTATGGGAAATGGAAACTGTGGATTTAGAAATTTAGTTTATTTTCAAGTTCAAGTACCTGAACATTTTGAAAAGAAAAAGTGTGTTGGATTCTGCATTAATATATAAACAAGGAATGATGTCCACTATCTCTAAATTTAAACCTATCCACACCACACCCTTCCTCCATTAGCTCCACCCTCCTCATCCATATACTCCATCTCTCAACATATTTCTATTAATATCACACTAGCATCCTATTTACATACTACTCCCCTTCCTTCATTTCTACAACTTTACTACTTTAATCCAATTATCCAAGAACGTAGTTTTTTCTGATCACCTCTCTAATTATCCTTAATCTAAAATGGTTCTCCTTACTCTCCTATCACTAATGCTCTTCTCCCTCTCTTCACTTTCATCGTCTCTAGTCCCTATTCAACCTATGCTAAGCTCTCCTACAGACACTACCTCTTACACCAATAACACAAATCACTGCTCAACTCTTTCACACAGACAATATATTGTTCTTTAAACCTAAACTGGTTCAGACACAGTTAAACCTTTTTAACATTAAATTACTGACAATTTAATCAAAATTAAATCTTACCTTTACTATACAATCTTGAAATTCCTCCAGCTCTGTGGTGACATCCACCCTAACCCTGGTCCCAGCATCACTCAATTCCCATTAAATGTATCTCAGTAAACACACATAGCATGTGCAACAAAATCTCTGAGTTGCATTCTTGGATAACTGCACAATCTCCTGACATACTAGTAATCACTGAAACCTGTATTAAACCACACATAAAAGATACCAAAGTAGTTCCTTCTGGCTTTAATATGTTCAGAGCTGATTGACTTAAAAGAAAAGGAGGTGGTGTTGCAGCAATATATCCTGATTGCATCTTCTTAACCCCTCACAGCCAATCCATAACCTCCTTTGACAAAGCTGAACTTTTGATCACCTACCTTAAATTAAACAGCAATAAATGTCTATGCATTATAGCTTTATACATATCCCCTGGCAATAACTTATCAAGTCTGGAAAGTAACCTATCATAGCTGTCAAAAAATATCTCTCTGGAAACCGTAATATTAGGTGATGTCAACATTGACTGGCAGAAACTTAACTTACAGTTCCCCACATATAGCATAAACCTATTTGGATTTTACCAACTAATTATTCAGCCAAGGTTTACCAGTTCTGCAATCCAAAATGGCTCAATTATTGATTGGATTTTGGTCTCCCATCCTAACAATTTCTCTATGTCCAAAACACTTCCAGCCTCTATCAGTGATCACCACCCCATCTGCACAACTAGACTTATCTCTCATTCATGCAGACAACGTACCTACAAGACAGTACAAAACCTATCCAACTTTGACCATCAGGCCTTTACAAAGATATTAAACTCCAGTAATTAGTCCTTCCATAAATACTTATGGCTAAATGATGCAGTTGAACAATTTAATTCTACATTCCAAAACACCTTAGACAGTTTAGCTTCCACCAGAAGGAAAAAAGTGAAAACTAGCTATACTCCTTGTCTTTCTGTCTTTAAAATATCACTCATGCAGAAAAGACACAAGGGTTGGAGAGCATACCTAAAACATAAGACTCATAATAATTTACAGCATTTCAAAGCACTGTTTAATCTTATAAAGAAACATGCTAATTTAGATAAAAAATAATTATATGCAAAGCCACAAGATCAGCACAAATCCAGTCCAAAAACATTCTGGCAGACTATCAAAAAAATCCTACACCCAGGAAGTCAGTCCTTCCCCCAACCATCCTATGATAGTAGCTCCCCTGACACAGCATCTCAATTTAACTCTTATTTCATCGATAGCATAGCTTCCATCACTAACAAATTCCCTCCATCACCCTCTACTTTCTCTCAGCGTCCTATTACCTGTCACTCCACATTTTCCCCTTCAACCATTTCCCACGTCCTTCATCAAACCCTTCTTGTGCATGCTCAAGCCATGTTCCCCCTCTGCAGACAATATTCTTAATGAATTCCTAAAAATGGCTGCTGACTCAATTGCCTACCCAGTCTCCATAATCATTAATACATCTATCAGGGAAGCTTATGTTCCCTCCCTGTGGAAAAACATCCTTCATCCTTCCTCTCTACAAAGGTGGAACCTCCACAGAAATTTCTAACTTTAGGCCAATTGCTATTCTTTCACCACTATCCCAACTTCTAGAAAAATGTATCCATAAACAACTTCTTCAATACCCACTTGACAATAATCTTCTCTCTCCCACCCAACATGGATTCAGACTAGCACAGAACACTATCACTGCTCTGCTATCCTTTACTGACACTGTCAATACCAAAGCTCATGACTCAGGAAACTTTGTCTCTTCTCTGTTCTTAGATCTAGTCAAAGCCTTTGATACCATCTCCCACCCCAAACTTTTATCCCAACTATCTCTTCTGGGCTTAACAGAAGCATCCTTACAATAGCTCACTAGCTACCTTTCTAACAGATATCAATCTGACAAATGGAACTCTAACTTCTCTCCTTACTTATCAGTCAGCACTGGGGTACCCCAAGGCTCAGTACTAGGTCCACTCCTCTTCAACATTTTTATTAACAACCATTTACTACTTAACTCAAAAAAAAAATACTATTTTTACCAAAACAATTTTCTCCAGATACATCTAACTTTGCTATTACTTCTCTGAACAATACTTCAGTCGATGTGGTTTCACACTAATGGAGTTAATCTGTACTCTTACTGTGTTGCCAAATCATGGACTAGCATTCCAGAATCAATCAGACTTTATACCCCACTACTATTCCTTCAAGAATAGGCTGAAAGAACATCTAACCAATAATTGTATTTGACCATGCTCTATGCCATCTTAGTACTATTTTCCATTCCCTTCTCCCCAGTCTTAATAGACGTTTTCTTGATCTATCCTACTTCTCTTCCTGTATTACCTACTTTCTAGCCTAATCTTTCTATGATTCCTTGATCTATCCTACTTCCCTTCCTGTATTACTTACTTTCTAGCCTAACCTTTCTATAATTCATTGATCTATCCTACTTCCCTTCCTGTATTACTTACTTTCTAGCCTAACCTTTCTATATTTCCTTAATCTTCTATTGTTCCTTCTTTCTATTCTTACACCATCCTTTATCTATCCCAGAAAGTATGGCTGAAATTTACTACCTATGTCTCTTGCCAGAAAGTGTATATAGTTTTTATGACTTATTACTAATTCTGTAATATATTTTTAATGCATTATTATGTAACACATATTAGAAACTCTCTTCTATGTTCTATATAATGCATGTTCACCTTTATTACTTGCTTTATATTGGATTATTTTCTTCTTTTATTGTATCCACAAATTGTACTCCTGTGTGATTGTCTTAGTTTTTGTAACCAATGTTGATTTGTAATTCTGTTTAAATTGTACTGTGCTGCTTTTCTACCCGGGCCTACACTGAAAAAGGGCTCATACCAAGTTGGACTTTCTCGGTAAACAAATGTCAAATAAATAAATAAAAATTACATGGAAATAACAGACCACCCACTCATTATTTCTTTGTAATGACTATCTTGGAGGTTAGTACTGCACTTAGAAATCAGCTTCCTGTGAATATGTTTTTAGACATGTTATAATTTTACTATTAAATTACACATTATGCATAGGATTTTGGTGCAAAGTAGTTCTTTCACCACAGACTTTTAATACATGCTGTAGTCAGTAGAGAAAAATTATTAAATTTAATTTGTTTATATGGTTTCATCCACTATTGCTTGTTTCATACAGGTGTAGGCACACACACACACACACACACACACACACACACACACACACACAAAAGCACACATATATGCACACAAACACAAAGATCTATAAACAGATGTAAATACAAATGTAAACACACAAACACAGAAACACAAACATGCACACAAACACACGCATGCAAAACAGACAAGCATGCAAACACACAGACACACAAACCCACGCAAATACATAGCAACTCAAACAATACTCACAATAGAGATACACATATACAGACACAATCACACACACACACACACACACACACACACACACACACACACACACACACACACACACACACACACACACACACACACACACACACACACACACACACACACACACACACACACACACACACACACACACACACACACACACACACACACACACACACACACAGGCAAACACACAGGTTATCAAATGAAAATGTT
>NC_056737.1:713698147-713845647 GCF_019279795.1 Protopterus annectens
ACAGAAAAAAAGTGTATGTGTGTATGTATGCATGTATGTATATGTATGAGTGTGTTTATGTTTCTGTCTGCATCTGTGAGTGAATGTGTGTATGAAAGCAGAAGAGACTGTGTGTGTGAGATCAAGAGAGAGGGAGAGAGAGAGAGAGAGAGAGAGAGAGAGAATGGTATTGTGTACATTGCTCTCAACTGTCCCAGATTTTTGCCTCATAGTTTTTCTCTGTTCCTCATAAAATTTGTGGTTTTCTGAAGTTTTGTGGCAAATCAGTGAGGAATGAATTTACTAAATAAATTGAATTTCAGGCTTTATATCTTTTAGAAAATGCACTGTAATGCAAGACCTATTTCTGAGAGCCATATTTAAAGTTTGTCTCTATTTTGGGGGCTTTGTCCCCCCAATATTGTTGGCTTTGTTCAGATTTTTTGTGCTAAGAGATTGAGAGTTATGCTTGTGTGAGTGAATATGAGAATGAAACGTGAGGAGACTGTGGAGATATATATATATATATATATATGTGTGTGTGTGTGTGTGTGTGTGTGTGTGTGTGTGTGTGTGTGTGTGTGTGTGTGTGTGTGTGTGTGTGTGAAAGCAGAAGAGACTATATTTGAGAGAGAGAAAGAGAGAGAATGGGTTTTGTAAAATTGTTGTGGTTTACTTATTTATTTATTTTTTAAATACTACATTTTTTTAATATATTTTTGATGTAAAATGCTTCCTCGAACACCATTAACATATACTACAGAAAATTTGAGTCATTAGGTGGAGGAACTATTTTACATCAAAAATATATAAAAAAAAATAGTACTTAAAAATATGTAAGTGAAATACAAGTTTACAGACAGCACATTCTCTAAGGACAATAATGTCCTCCAGAGTATGTGTTAATGTGTAATTAATGCTCTTCCAGGTGTGTAGAGGCCCTCCACCTGTGGCATCGGGCCTTATAACACCCCAGGGTGGGCATTAATTACACATTAACATGCAACCTGTTTGGCATTACTGCTTAAGTAAGACATTGTGAAAAATTTATAAGATATCTTAATTTTCAAGAAAGAGAAACAGAGAATCTTGCTGTGATGAGACAAAAGTTTTACAGCTACTATGAGAAGAAAAACAATCTGCTGTGTATTTGGTGTTTGTAAACATACATGTATATATATATATATATATATATATATATATATATATATATATATACACACATTTTTATTTATTTAATTTTGTTGAACGGCATTATTGGTGATGTGCATAATGTCAATACCAAATGTTCGACATTATGCATGTTGACACACAACAACACAAACACAAACACTGACCATGAATCTCACTGAATAACAAAAAGCAAAATAAAACATAATTTTTTGTAGGGGGCAAGCCCCTCTGCATCCCCACAGCTCCTGCTGATTATATGTACTAACTTCAAGATCACACAGTTCTGGGAAAAGGGCAAATATGCCAACTCTCAGAGTCATTTGATCAACTACTTTTGTTGAAAGATGTTGGCCATCTATTTAGTTGACCAAATGGTGTTAATTTAACAGATGTTAACCAAAGCACTGTGCAACAAAAGTAGCAGAACCCATATATATATAATTATATCATCAAACATCAAACACTGTTATGAGTGTATGTAAAAACAGATAATTTTACAGTGAATCTAAATGATCAAAAAGAAACAAAGTCCTCGAGGCAGAAGCCTGTGAGGTCCTTGTGGAAGTATAGTGAGGGTCATACATACCTTAGTATCCAGAAGGACAGAAAGTCCATGCATTCCTCCAGTACCCTTATGGGAATCATACATACTCACTAAGACCCTTATAATGTCTCTATCCACGCTAAACCTATCAAGTATCTCCTGATTATCAAAACTATAGTGAGATATCCTCTGACTATATCTCTGCCTTCTTGGCGGGTGAGCTCCACTGGGTGTGGGCGGTTTTTGCTTGGCCTGGACAAGCAGCTCACATTGGGAAATAAGAAGGGTAGCAGAGAGTGACAGCATTTTCACAGACTGCAAAGTAGATAGGATCAGCAAGACTCCCCTAATCTTTTTTTTTTTTTCATTACTTTAATTGAATTTTCTGTATCTGTACTGCTGAGGTAGGCTATACTTCTGAATGACTTCTGCTTCTGTGGATTTAGTGTTTTGGTTTTTCATTCCAGTTTCTTTTAGCATTTTCTACATGTGCTATATTTCTTGTTGTACCATATTTGTTCTTTAATAAAGATGTGGATTAATCCCCTTTATATAAAGTATCTGCAGATGGCCTGGAAAAAGAAGAAAAATTTCACTATGAATCACAAATAGGTGAGAGAATGCTTAAGCAGCATATGCTGGGTAACATAATTTCTCATTTACATTTCATTCTAACTTCATTTGCTTATGCTTATTCATGGCCATCTCACGCTAGTGTAAGTGCTTTCTGTGAATTGTGGCTTAGCTGTGCTCATTCGCGGACAGAGCTTTTATCCTTAAAGCATCTGAGTAATGATTATAAATACCACCCTTAGTCTCTCTTTTGAAGCACTCCCTTATTTATTTTTCTCCCCTTTTCCATTCCTTTCTTTTGTATAGATTTACTTTCACACTTGTTTGATGCTATCCAATATTATATTATTGTGATTCTGCCTCCATACTTTCTTCTCATTTACAGTATTTAGACCAGTTTAACTCATTTCCAACTATGGTATACTTCCAGTTAACACCCATTTCTCCTTATGCTGTCCTGACATTTTTGGGGCCTAGCTTCCTTAGCTAAATGACTTATAAATTAATAATAGGAAGCCTAGAGTTGTTGATGAGTTAATAATACCACGTTTATCAACACTTAATCAGTATATAGTTTCAGAGGTTCTTACTAGGCTAATGACTCTAGAAGTTCTTTAGAAGCTAGTCATACATTCCCACAGAGTTTCTGCCCCTGTAAGTTAAATGCAAAATAACCCAGAGCAGTGGAATGTTTACATGCCTTCCTTAACCTAGCCTGCTATCAGCAGTATCAGTATTGATGTTCCCACCCTAAATAATAATTTTCCTTGTTTATTAGTTCTCACTGCATTGTTCTTAAAACTTTCTTTAACATACCGTATGTATTTCTCAACCTGTTTTATTTCTCATTTTTTTCTATATCTACAGCTAACTATTCCCCATTGTTTTATTTCCCATATTCCCTTTTACTTAGTCATACTTTCAGCAATTTCCTCTCTTATTCTGCAATTTTTCCTTCCAAAAAAACTACCTTTTCTTTTTGTATGTACTAACTTGTAATTCACATAAAATATGTCTTCTTTTATCTATTACAAATTCAAGTTTAACCTCATTTCACCATTCACCCCCTTACATTTAGCAGTCCTAGTTTTAACATTCCTTTATCATATAATAGGACTTTTTCATATTTCTAAGGCTTGGATTCATAGACTGCAAAGGGCACACCTGCTGTGAATTCCTATGCAAACGTCACCCTAGCCATCTTGGAAATTACTAAATTTTAAAGAAAGAAATCTCTGCCTAAACATTATTCTGTTTTCTGTAGATTTCTGGATTATATTTTTTAAATGTAATTGTAACATTTGAGACTTAGAATTATTTGTGTATTTTATTAAGAAGAACACTAATTACTTGAGATTCAAATTAAATTATTCCCTGGCATTATACATTTTCTATATGTGAATACATTAAAATAGCTGTTTGTAGGAAAGATGGCTGTGTAAATTTGTATCTTCATAGGTAAAACATGCATGAAAACTATACTTATAATGGAAAACTTTGTGACAAAATGTGTGTTACATGATGAGAAAAAGAGGCAGAACAAAACTTAGATATAGCAGTGATTACATTTAAGCAAAGAGGTTATAATAATGAAACATTTCTTCAGGTGAAAATAATAAATTACACAAAAGGAAGAGTGAATGCCTGGATACTTTATTTATGTGACAGAGTGGAAAATTCACACAATAGTAGAAAGAATGCTATAAGTTCATTGCATTGTATATCCACATATAATAGATCCTTTAAACAATACCAGATGTTGAAAATCACTGGTCTAACCTTACATGCTGTCCTGACATATATATTTCTGAAAAACAGCAATTTCTGTTCAAGGAGGAGCATAACCTCAATATGCAGATTTGTTATAAAGATAAAACAAATTCTGTTAATGACTAAGCAGCTAATAAAACAATAACACATTCTTGTTTTAACTGTATATTCTATAAATAAATTACAACCGACATTGTGTTTACACATCCAGCTACGGGTAAAGTGTATACTGTTATGCTATATGTTCTGTCTAAGAGATAAATTGACAACATGTAAAATATGTAATGCCTTTTACACAGGTAAGTCTGTGTGATATGTTAAAGACAGAATATCAGAATATAACTTAGAAATTTGAAGGAATATACTAACTAATGTCCATGACAAGCATATTTCTAAACTTATTCAAAGCACAATTTAGGCTTTAGGGTATTAGAAACACTTCATGTTTCTTTTAAATTGTGATTTTTACAGCCTTATTTATGGGGAGAGTATTTCAGTTGTAAGGTCATGTTTGTTTTTGAGCATGTGCAAGCTGCAGCCAATGAGCCATGGGCATCACAAGACTAAGAAAAAGCAGAGTGGAAAAAAAAATAAACAAAACATAATTATACCATTCTTGGTTTACTTCCAGATTCGGGTTTTGTTCACTCAGGTTAGCTTACAGACAGTTGTGGGATTGTTTAAATCATTTTGGAACAGATTTCCTGGAAATAAATATAACCTTCCATAACCCCACTGAGTAGGACAGAATACTGCAGGGGCTGATAAACTTTTTCTGAAAAGATTTCAAGCCTGCATAAACTAAAACACTGCTGGTGATTTCATGCTGAGTGAGGAAAGTAAACCTATATCTTTCGTCTGTGAGTGATAGAGCTGCTTTCCGTTTTACATGCAGCATTTTGTTTTCTGTTTTAAGAAATCTGCTTGGCCTGGTGTTTTTGTTGTATGTGAGAGATAAACACTTACATTATCTAGGCTACACATTTCATGTGTTTTTCATTGGTTAAATTGTTTCTTGATGAATACTTAAATACATAGCGAATTTGTGGGTCTATGTCTTTTGCTGAAAAGATTTCAAGCCTGCATAAACTAAAGCACTGCTAGCAATTTTGTGTTGGGTGAGGAAAGTAAACCTTTATTTTTTCGTCTGTGAGTGATAGAGCTGTTTTCTGTTTCACCTGCTCCATTTTGTTTTCTGTTTTAAGAAATCTTCTTGGCCTGGTGTTTTTGTTCTATGTGAGAGACAGACACTTATATTATCTAAGCTGTAGATTTCACATGTTTTTCCGTGGTTAAATTGTTTCTTGAGTGATACTTAAATAAATGGTGAATTTCTGAGTCTTTGTCTTTTTCCTGAAAAGATGTCAAGCCTACATAAACTAAAGCACTGCTAGTGATTCCCTATTAGTTTTTCCCTCCCACCATCCCCTTCATTGATCTGCTTTTTAAACCTGGTGGCTGTAAATTGAGCTTAATAAGCCCCTCACGTTTTACATTGCTGTTGATACCTTGAATTATTTATTTGCCTTTCCTTGTGCTTATATTGAAAAAATACATTTGCCTTTCATTGTCTGCTTGATTTACTTTCTCTGAATTCTTTATCTAGCTGTTGGATAAAGTAGTATATTTTTGCACTCTAGCAAGCACTTGTTCTTACATCATGAGGTCAGTAGATTTTTCATCGAGTGCACTGGGAGGTAGCCTGGTTTGTTTTGGTTAGGGAAACACCTGAGATTTCTACATGTAGTTTTATTGGCTGGAGGGCTATTAATCAGCTTATCGTGTTTTTAGTGTCTTTATAAATTCTGTACAATTGAGTGGCTCTTGGCTCATTTATACAAAGTTAAGTACTTTTATTGAATAATCACACTTTTAAAAGCTGTTTAAATTACACTGCTGTACCCATATCTTTAAGTTTGTTTATGGCATTTTGTATATTTTAAGTTTGTTTGTGTCAGCATTTCACTATGGACACTCCTTTATTGCTCTTTTATATTAGGAGGACAGGGATTATTCATCCATTGGCAATAGCACCTGGTCTATCTGAACTGGTAAGCACGCAAAAGAGCTCTAAGTATTTTTTTACACTTTTCTTATATACTGTGACTGTACTTTAACAGTTACAATACTGTACTGTCTACTGCTGCTTTAAGTAGTTAATTACACCGTATTACACTGTATCTGTTATTTGCAGGGCTGTTGTAGATAGTTTGTGTTGTCTTGTTACACTTGGGCTCCATACCAGGTATTCTACATTAAGAAGGTGTTTTTCTGCACTCTTGTAGAAGAAGTGTGCTGATCTAGCCTATCTGAGTTGGAGATTGCTGGGGAAGGGCTTATTTTGTGCTTTCCTGATTGGAAGTTAGCATAAACCTTGTTTGTCTTTGCTCGTATTTAAGGCTCACATTTTTCAGCAGTGTTTAGTAGTGCTCTGTATAGATGCAAAAGCTTAGAAGCTCAATTCTTCCCTAAACCATTCCTAGCTTTTCTGCTACTCTAGGAGCAACACAGTTGTGCTGTGAGCAGCATTGTCTTATTGATCAACATTAGCATACACAATGTATAGGTTTCTCTTGTAGTCTCGGCACTGTCAGCACAGTCTTGTCAAATTAATCCATTCCCTTCCATAATAAAACATACAGTAACAGCCTGCTATCATGGACGGGAAGTTTCCCATAATCTCTCTGGCCAGCCTGATAGACATGGGCATTCTGAGGCAATGTAGCAATTGTTTTATGTATAGTGACAACCACTTACTACTGAAACAAACAAATACTTTATGTGAGAAATGCAGTTATACTATGACATTGGAGGCAAGACTCACACATAAGGACAAATCAAATGCCAGACAGGCTGCACACACACACACACACACACACACACACACACACACACACACACACACACACACACACACACACACACACATGCACACATGCATGTGCATGTGTGTGTGTGTGCATGTGTGCACATGCACGCATGCACCTATGCACGCGCGCACACAGACACACACACACACACACACACACACACACACACACACACACACACACACACACACACATACTTCAAACACTAAATAAAGACATGACACATAAACACACATATGCAGAGGTACTCACTAGTAACTTATTAAAAGATCAGAGGGTTCCCAAACAGAAACCACTTACACACATAACAATGCAAAAAACAACCACAACACATAATAACATACACACCAGTGTCTCAAAAATAAGACCACTAAGCATAGAACCTCAAAACCTAATGTATTTGTCATAGGAGACTCCATTGTGAGACTGGATAAGGAGTGGGTTACAGTTAGCAGCTTGTCAGGTGCTAGGATCCATCAAGTCACTCAAGTATTGAAGTCACTCAACCATAAGTATAGGTATGACTTCATCATAGTCCATGTGGAGGTGAATGACTTGAGACATACCTCACTGGACTATATGAAGAGAGACATGACTGAGCTCTCGTAATATGTATCACAGGCAGGTATAAGCCTAGCTTTAAGCAGCATTCTATCTTCTCCAAGGATGATGCCACAATACCAACAAAAAATGATTGACTAACAATTGGCTTAGCTTCTGGTGTCAGTCCAGTTGGATCCAGTATCTGTCAGCCTGGGAAGATATGATCAACAGACCACACTGCTTTGCCAGAGATGGCCTGCACCTGCCTCCTCTAGGTTTTTGGATACTGGCAAAGGCATTAGCCACCCTTATTGTGTCTGTTTTAGACAGTGTCACAATAACCAACCTCCCAACATAACAAAATCCTCTGTAGATAAAATCAAGATACTGCTGCTTAATGCTAGGAGTTTAAACAAGAAACTGCACTCCCTGGACACACTCTTCACTTTGGAAGATGCTGACATCTGTGCAGTCACTGATACATCATTCAAAGGTGCAAAAAGCACCTAGGCCATGCAAGGCTACAATGCCTTCCATCCATTCAAACCACAAACTATACATGAAAGAACCAAAGGAGGAGGTGTATCCATGGGAGAGCATTGCACTTCCCCCCATGTGATGTCCTCCCTGGTAAGATCAGATCATAAATCAGCCTCATGCAATTTAATTATAAGACCAGATACCTCATCAAGCTCAAAAATGCTTAAGAACTTTTCAAAGACAAATTACATTGTACTAAGCGATGGCATAAGAAGTTTCAAAACCCCCTCAAATTCATATAACACAGACTCCTATGCAGAGGTGTACACCAATGCCCCGTATAACCACTTAAGAAGTTGTACAGAATTGGCTGTACCTGACTGGATTAAAATCAGGTCTTGCCAAAAAAACAAGCCACCTTAATGGACCTCTAGTATAAACAAACTATAAAACAAAAGAAAGAAACTAATGGCCAATAACAAGAGGGAACTGGCTCAGAAAAGGAAGAAATCCCTCTGGCTTAAACAAACAAATTCAAGATCTTGTTAAGTCATCCAAAGCTAATTATGAAGCAAAAATAGCCTCCCTAGCTAAGGATAATCACAAGGCATTCTTTAACTACATTCTAAATCTAAAATGGAATACCCAGCTATGCGTTAAAATGGTTGTGGATGGCACCACCTATAATCAACCAGAGGTAATAGCCAACCTGCTAGCTGACAGATTTGTAGCAGACTTCATCCTTCTGTCCCCATAAGTCATCCTCTAAAATATACCTGCTACCATTCCTCAACCTATTATATCAACAGAGCAAGTCATTGTGGCGTTCTCCAAGGCCATAAACACGGCATCAATGGGACCAGATGACATGTCAGGTTGCCTTTTAAAAAACTTAAAACATGACTGAGAAGACCCACTTGGATCCCTGTTTAACCACAGCCTGCAAACTGGCTATGTTCCAGTGGAATGGAGGACAGCAGCAGTAATCCCTCTGCACAAAAGGGACCATTACCTGACCTGGGAATTACAGGCTTAACTAGCCTCATCTTCAAGGACATGGAAAGAATCATTATGGACCTTATGGAATCTGAATGGAGAGATAAGTTAGCAAGCAAAGGAGAACAGTATTGCTGAAACTGAATTCCTCCTCAAGTCTTGGTGAGTACCTTCACAAGGTGGACCCTGCTTTTCACAGAATCTCACCAAGATGACACTGATATATAGACTGTATTTATATTGCATATATCATAGACAGAAGTAGGTCAAAAATTAAAAAAGATAGCTGGGTGCACAAGACCCACGATAAAAAAGTGCCCAATCCTGGTAGCGCACTGATGCCAGGACTGGAAAAAATGACAGTGTAGAATCCTCAAAATACAGAAACATTCCTATAATGGAGCCAGGCCAGGCCCAGGGGAGGATGGCCCCCCTGTTGTAGAAGGAAATAGCAGTCCACAAAAATCACAAATTCTGATAGGCCAAAGAAGAACCGACTACAGAGAATAAGAAATAAATTATGTATAGTTGCTATTATGCAAAAAGTCCAGAATTTCCAAACACAAGACATACAAAAAGATTAAGAGAGAATTTAAAGGAAAGAAAATACTTCCACAAGAAAAACTGTCAGAAGCCTCAAATAAAAAATTGTGATCATTAATACAACAGATTTGTGAAAAACAGTATATAGACTGAGAAACTTTGATCTGTTTGGAAAAAGAAGCATCTGAGGAAGTGCAAAAATATAAACAACAAAACCTAGAGATTTTTGAAAAGTATAAAAAGAACTATGGACATGGACAAGAAAGAGAGATTTGGTATGGTGCAATATTTATGCAAAGGTGAAAGCCAAGTTAATCAATATAAAGAAGGCAGCCCCAAAGATATTCAAAGAGAAATACAGGCAAAGGCATCCAGATATGGAAAATTTCACAATAAAAAAATAATACCACAAAGAGAGAATGTAGAAAAGAAGATTAGTAAAGTAGAAATTTAAAAAATAGAAGTTGAAGTTATGGAGTGCCTCCAAAGTGAATGATTTGGTGTACAATTTCTAACACAGGTTACAGCACAGCATGATGGAATGAGTCCCCAGAGTAAGGAGAAAAGGAAGATCAGGAGACATCTGAAGACGAAATATGTACATGAAAAAGAAAAAGAGATTTAGTATGGTGTAATATCTATGCAAAGGAGAAAGCAAAACAAATCAATACAAAAAGAGCAGCACCAAAGATATTTGAAGAGAAACACAGGGAAAGGAAACTGGACATGGAAAAACTTTACAATACAAAAAAAAATAAGAAGGCAAAGACCCCAAGGCAAGATGCAATAAAGGAGATTGGTAATGGAGAAGTTAAAGAAACAGAAACTGAGGATATAGAGTACCTTGAGAAGTGAAAGATTCAATGTAGAAAATCTAATTCAGAAAGCACCACAACAGGATAGAGCAATGGGCATCCAAATTAAGGGGAAACCAGTGGAATGAGGAGCAATTGGTCAGGTGCTATAGGAAGATATTTGGAGCCTTCCACAGGAAGCCAGTATAAACATTCACTTGAAGCTGGACAGCAAGGGAAGCAACAGGAAACTGTGGAAATTCTGACACAGTCAATGTTGAGGAGTGATGGGCCAGTGAGTTCCCATATGACAGAGCAATGGATGGCACAGGATGAAATTGAATAGAATGTGCCACATGAAGATGCTATAGAACGTTCTATAGAATGTCTACAGGAAATGGAAAACAAAAAATATGCTCTCAGTTTAGAAGAAAATGAGCTAAGAGAGGAGTTGCTTGATTTAATAGAGATAGACAGACACTTTAAAATCAATGAAAGAAATAGACTGCAGAAAGTCAATGAAACCCAAAAAGTCAGAAGTCTAATAAAACAAATGAACATAGTAATTAGGACTGTCATAGAGATCCATGCAATATAACAGTAGTAAACAGGATATTAATAACTGATAAAGTTCTACCACAAGAACATAGGATAGGGAGGGAAAGGAAGGGGAGAAATCGAATATCATAATGGAAGTATAAAACAGAGAAAACTATAAAGCAATTAAAACAAGAAGTGTCACTGTTAGAAGAGTATAGAACAGGGAACAGATCAACAAAAATATTTAGAAAGACATGATAAAAGCAATCTGCAGTATTAGAACAGATCAGGATCGACCATGCACTATCGCAAAAAACAAACTAAAAATCTCAGCACATGCAGAAAAACTTAGACACACAGATAAATATAAAGGAAAGTGCAAAATAAGCAATTTATTGATGACCAAAAATGTTTTATAGAGAACTGGGGAATAATATAAAAGGAATTGAAAAACCACCAAAAAAGAAGAAATAGATATATTTTGGAGAAGTATTTATGAAGATCCTGTAGAACATAACAAAGATGCTAAATGGATAAAAGAAGTAAAAGAAAGAATAACAAGTTTAAAGGTACAGGGTATGAAATGGGATGAAGTAAGAGCCAGAGAGATTGAAACAAAGTTAAGAAAAGCCGCTAACTGGAAAACCCCAGATACAGTACCTGACTTCTGGTTAAATTTATTAACATCTTTGCACAAAGATTTAGCCATGAGTAAGAACTATTTATATGCACACCCCAAACAGACACCATCCTGGCTAACAACAGGAAAAACAATGCTTCTACTTAAGAGTGAACCTGCAAGCTATCCTAAAAATTATAGACCAGTAACTTGCCTTCCGATGACGTATAAACTATGCACCAGAATTGATGCTGACAGAGTTTATAGTAATTTAGAAGAAAAGACAATTATGGCAATAGAAAAAAAGGGCAATAAAAGAAAGTCATATGGAATAAAGGATTTTTTGTTGTTAAATAAAGTCATAGTGGAGAACTGTAAAAAGGGGAACAACCTAAGTATGGCATGGATTAACTACAAAAAAGCATTTGATAGCATCTAACATTCATGGATAAAAGAGTGCTTAAAATGTAGAAGATACACCCCACACTAATCAGCTATCAACTAGTGGCAGACCACTTTGCATTTAAGCCATGATAAAGGACAAATCATTATCCCAGGGATAAAACAATTCAATGGGGAATATTCCAGGCTGACTCTTTGTCAAAACTGCTATTTTGTCTTGCCCTTAACCCATTAAGCTGTGTACTTAACAGCTTAGGGCCATGGCTATAATTTGGCTCCAGGAAAACAACTAAGTGTAAAGACTTCTCATCTTCTCTTTGTCAATGATTTAAAACTGTATAGTTCATCATATTAGGAAATGAAAGCACACATGCACGTTGTCAAAACTTTTGCAGATGATATAAGAATGCCATTCGATCTCGATAAATGTGTAAAAGCAACCTTTAAAGCAGGAAAACTGCAGTGCCAAGAAAACATCAGTTTGGGACAAGAATGTGATATAAAAGAACTTGAGCAGGAGGGAGTCCATAAATATTTGGGAACTGATGAGGGATCAACATTAAAACATGAACAAATGTAAATAAAACTTAGGAATAGTTTAGAAGACTTAAATTAATCCTGAAAACAACGTTGACATCTTGGAACAAAATTCAAACTATAAACCAATTTGCTCTTCCTGTCCTAACTTACAGCTTTAAAGTGATTGACTGGCCCCAAAACGTGTTGGATAGATTAGACAGGAAAACAAGAAGGATGCTTCATGCTCACCAAATGATTTATAAAAATCACTGCATACCAAGATTATATATTTCCCATTCCAAAGGAGGGATGGGCCTCCTTGAAATTTATTACATGTACAGATCTGCAATTGTGGGACTGCACACATATCTGCTGACCTCACAAGACCCAAACGTAGAGAAATCTAAGATGACTTTTCTGCTCAATCTAACAGAAGCATATCTGCGTCAAACAGGAATGGAAATCAAACCAGAAGTAGCTAAAAATCAGGCAGCAACTGAATGTGCCAAAAAAACAAAAAAAAAAAACAAAAGAAGGAATATAATGTGAAAGACCAGATGAGAAGGCAAGAAAATGCATAACTATAGTTGCAAGTATAGAAGACTTCTGGAAGAACCTCATGTTAATCAGGATTGAATGGAGGAATGGATAAGGTGAGGCAAATTCAAACCACGAGTTGAAAGGTTAATATTGGTGTTCCAAGATAGTGGGCTTCATATATGTTGCCTTACGAAGTCCATTGAACATGTGGGAGAAACAGACAAATGTAGGTTTTGTAAAACAGAATTGGAAACAGTTGTACACCTCATTGCTGGTTGTGACATACTAATGGCAGAAGGACTGCATACTGAAAGGCATAATAATGTGGCAAGATTGTTGCATTGGCGATTATGCAAACATTATGGCAGTGAAGTGGCTGAAAAACACTGGAAACATGAGCCATAAAGCATTATAGCAAATGATGAAGTATACATCACATGGGATCACCCATTACCAACAGTTCAAATAACAGATGCTAGAAAACCAGATAAAGTGGTCCAGGAAAAGAAGACAAAAGTAGCATTGATCATTGAAGTCACCACATCCAGTGACTGCAGTGTATTGCATACAGAGAGTCAGAAAGTCATAAAATATCAAGATTTGCAGTCAGAAACTAGAGCAATGTGGAAGAAAGATACTCAGACAGTTCCAATAGTAGTAGGAACAACAGGTCTTATAAAAAAAGAATCTACAATCATATTTAGATATGTCACCAACACATGTAACCCAGTATGAATTGCAGAAGGAGTCATTACTGGGCACATTGTGGTTGCTGAGAAGAGCTCTTCTGGCTGACATCAAAGATTGAAACAATACTAATTTCTTTTTTTTTTTCAAATAACTTTTTATTTATTTCATATAGAAGAAAAACAAAGAAGTTAATGAACATTACATGCAAAATTGAATATGCAGGCATATCTAATACAATATAAAGCTCTAGAACATGGTAAAATATATACAATATATATATATATATATATATATATATATACAACTAGACCAACCTACAACTAGACTAAACTAAACTAAATTTAACTAATTTCAACTAAGATGCTACCAAAAGAAAAAGTGAGATGAAAGAGGAAAATTGAGGATATGAAGGATAAAAAAGATCTCCCGGTCTAGATTTGGACAAGAGCTATACCGATCTGTAACCCCAATTAAGTACAAATAATTAGTTCGAATAACTTTTTTCAAACTTTTTCAAAGAAGATTTTTTTACCTAGGTCCTATTATTATAAATTTCTGTGCTGATATACAAGTAAGAGCCATCTCCCTGAAGTTATTCCAAGAAAGTTTGGTGCGATCCAGCCAATTTTTAGTAATATATAGTTTAATCAAGGAGCATAAAGAGACTAGAACATGCAGGTCTAGTTTAGAGAGGTTTAAAGTAGGTATGTGGAGGATCGCTAGCTCCCAAGAGAGAGTAGATTTCTGGTAACCCATTTTCTCAAGACAAACTTTTAATGAAGTCCAGAGTTTATGGGAATGTGTACAGGACCAAAGTATATGTAGAAGGTCAGCGTTTGGGAAAGAGTAGCATGTGCAGGAGGGAGTATTATTGGGATCAAATTTATTAAGTATAGTAGGAGTATAGTATAAGTTATTATTAACCATTAGTTAAGTATATATGAGCTTTTTAAACAGGGAGAGTTCTAAGGTGTTTTTTATAGCTGACAGTTTTTGTTTCTCTGTGAAAGGGGTTCCAAAATTGTCCCAGTAGTTAGAGAAAAGGCAAGCCGAGCTATGTGTTATGGAATTCAAAAGGTTGTATGATTTTGAAAGCATTTTCTCTGAACTTGAAAGAGCTTGTATAACCTCAAGAAGTTTGGTCATATCTTGATTAATGGTCTGGTTAGAAGGGAATTTTGATGCTATTAATTCTCTTAGTTGGCGAAGGATCACCGTGTACTTATTATTTACTTTGAGAATTAGGTGCAGGACAGGAAGTGTTATAGTCTTGTATTTGAGAATGTCCCATACTACAACATCTTTAATGAGAGGAAAATCTGATAGACTAATCATCAAGTTGTTTATCTTGATGTTGGGGTTTAGGTGAAGGGGTTGAAGTAAAGAAAGGGTTTTATCAAGGTGGATAGATCTCATCAAAGAATGGAATATTTTGATTTTATGTTTTAAATTGCTAGATAATTTGGAGTTCTTGAGTGCTTCTGGAGAGAGGAAGGGGAGAGCTTTGGGATTGATTTTACTGTCTAGAACTTGTTGATACCATAGTTTTATCCAAGAAGGAGCAGAGTTATAATCTTTCATATTTAGGTTAGAGATGGACAAAATTCTGTTTGCACAAATAATCATATAGTAGAGCTGAAAGTTAGGTAGTCCCAGACCACCCCTACTTTTTGGGTAGACTAGTTTCAAGTACGATAGCCTAACTGATTTGGGAAACCAAATAAATTTGGCTAATTCTTTATTAATCTTAGAAAAAAAGAGTATTGGATATCTTAAGATCCGACGTTTTAAATTGGTAAAGAAGTCTGGGTAAAATATTCATCTTCACTATCGCAGCTTTGGATAGGAGAGAGAGATTCATTTGTTCCCATCTGTGGAGGTCTTGTAGTATTTTAGACCATAATCTGATTAGGTTGTTTTGAAGCATGGAATCTTGGTTATTGTCAAAGTGTATGCCGAGATATGTGATATTGAATGTTGTCTGAAATGGAGATTCTGGAAAGTAGTGAGATTTATGACCACCTGGATTAATAGGAAAAATGTGTGATTTCTTATGGTTAATCTGATATCCTGAAGCCCTCGAGAATTTATTAATAGAGTTAGTTATTTTAATTAGATCTGTATTAGGAAATTGAAAATACAGATTAAGGTCATCTGCGAAAGCAGAGAGCATTATATTTGTGTTCAGGACTCTAGGGATCGAGTGGAAGGAGTTTTGAGCAACATAGAGAAAGAAAGGTTCAATAAAAAGATTAAAAAGAAATGGGGATAGAGGGCAGCCTTGCTTTTTACCATTCGTAATCTTAATTGAGTTAGATTTTTTTATTGATGTAGAGAAAAGTGGATGAGTTTTTATATAGAATTTTAATCATGTCCGAAAAAGTATTGGGAATGTTAAAATGCGAGAGGGTTAGAAACAAAAAGTCCCAATTAACTCTGTTGAAGGCTTTAGAAGCATCAAGGGTTAATGCATATATTGGGTTTTTATCTTTTTTGTAAGTTGAATCAAGGAGTCAGGAGTTAGCGTATTATCCCATGAATGTCTTTGAGACGTGAAACCCGCCTGGTCGGGGGGAAATTAAAGAGGGCATAATTTTTTTAAGTCTGTTTGCCAGAATTGTTGATATGATTTTTATGTCAACATTTATTAAAGAAATAGGTCTATAATTGTGAGGGTCTGTTTTATCTTGTTTGTTTTTTAGAATCAATATGGTTTTTGAGGTATTCCAGTGTATATCAGAGATTCCATTATTTATAATAAAGTTGAATATTTTTAAAAGAAGAGGAGCAATTATTGGCTTGAAGATTCTAAAAAATTCTGGAGTAAACCCATCTGGGCCAGGAGATTTTCCTAATTTAAGATCGGAAATAACATCTTGGACTTCTTGGAGGGTCAGTGGAGCGGAAAGCGTGGACTTCTGATAATCATTCAGGGAGGGAAAACTTATGGCATTTAAGAAGTTCTCCATATGTGGGTTGAGGGGTGGATCTACCTTACTGCTATATATATCTGAGAACAGGGAGAAAAATAGCTGTATTATTTCTGATTCAGCTTTATATATTTTGTTTTGATATTGTATCATAGAGATCCTGGGAGAACTTTGGTTATTTTTAATTATTCTAGCTAAAGTTTTAGAAGGAATTTGCGCACATTCAGAGTATGTTGCAATGAGTTTTTGTTCAAATAGGGAAAGATTTTGTTGATAAAGTTCCATCAATTCTTTTTGAGTGGTGCTAATTGCTTTGTCTAGGTCAGGGACTGGGCTTAATCTTTGTTTCTTTTCTAAATCAGAGAGTCTCAAGATCAAGTTGGATTCCTTAACTTTGTAAAGTTTTTTAAAATAAGAGGCCTTGCTAATCAGCATTCCTCTCAGTTTGGCTTTGCAGGCCGCCCATTGAATATCAAGGGGGATTTGTGAAATATCAAGGTTAGAATCAAAATTTTCCAGGATTTCTTTAGTTTCTTGAGTTATGTCTTTGTTACGAAGCAGGTTGTTGTTTAAAGTCCAATTAGCATAGAGAGATGTTGAGTGTAACTTCAATGTGTGAGAGATCTTGAGAGAAATTCTTGCATGATCCGAAAGAAACCTAGGTTCTGCAGTGAAGTTTATTGTGAGAGAAGAAAGGGATTCAGAAATCAGAAAAAAGTCCAAGCGTGACCAGGTGTTATAGCATTTTGAATAATATGTGAATATTTTTTCCTTTGTTGAAGCCTCACTATATGAAATAGGATCAATAAGGTTAAAGTCAGTTATAAGTTCTTCTAGAGCTAGGGAGGCTTGTATGTTATACGAGGGAGATTTACTTGTACAATCTATGCTGGGATCTATAACAGCATTCCAGTCCCCACCTAGGATAAATTGGTGATTGTGGAAAGTGGATAGAATGTTGTATATCTCTAAAATAAAAACTTGTTGCTGTGCACATGGGCCATAAATATTAAGGAAAAGAATTGGTTTACTGGAGTTAGGAGGTTGAGATATGAAATAACACCATCTGCCATTCTTGTCAGAGTTGAATTCTGTAATTACACCTTGAAATTCTTTTTTAACTATAATAGCTACTCCCTTTGAGTTAGAGCTATCACCTGCAGCTATTATGGATCTTATCCATTTTCTCTTGAATTCTTTCGACCAGTCATCCTTACGCATGTGCGTTTCTTGTAAGAAAAAGATATTAGCTTGTGATTTGAACAACAGATGCAGTAAGAGGGATTTTTTAGATTTATTTTGTAAGCCTCTTATATTCCATGAATCAATGTGCCAGGCCATATTTAACTAGCTGCTACTAATGTATGGGTTTGAGGTATTGCTGCACCTCTTTCTCTGAAAAGGTATCAGACCCATGTGGTAGGAGAGGTTATAAAGTAGAGTTCAGTATTTTAAAGGAGTGGAGATCCGTATCCATCTTTCAGTCTCTATGTGTGACCTAATAATCACAGTGGTAGCATAGCACTTCTTCAAATGAACCCCGGTGCCTAACCACCTCAACCCCTTAGGTGAAGAAGTACTGGAATAAAAATAGAGATAACAATACATGTATGCTGTATCATAAACAAACATTTGAAATTTACCATACACATTTGATACACGGAGTAAATTGTAAAGAAGTAATAAAACAAATATTAAAACTATACATATATACATATGAATCATCATCCAAAAATAAGTTGTACTAGACTTCAAACACCATGTTAACAAGAGCTACCATTTATAGTAGAAAGAGTATAGATAGTAATAAGAAAGAGACAGAAAAGAGATAAGAGAAATAAAAAGAAGAAAAACAGGAATGAATATATTAATATTGAGGGTGAGGATAAGTTTTGACCCTGACTGAGATTTGTAAAACAAATATCCAGTAAAATCAATGGGTCTGTTATTAGAATAGTAGTGGATAAAAGAGCTAGGATAAATATATAAGAGTGTCATTGCTAAGCTTGAAAACATACCGATAAATATACATGCATGTGTATAAATAGATTATTTATCTATTTATCAATAAATATACCTGTACTGTAACATAGATAAATCTGAATAAAACACATATATAAAGTGATTATATAAGTCCTAACATAGGTAAAGGGAAGAGAGAGAGAGAAAACATAGAAGGAAGCTAATACTATGCGGTAGACTGTAGTGGCAGGTGTGTTTTTCTAATAAAAATATTTTAATGCTGAAACTAGTATTCCAAAACGTATCCGATAATAGATGATGTTTAAACTTAGTAGGTTATCACCTGTTAACAACACGTTAATGAGAAATAAACACAGGCATAACTGTAGACCACATCATATAGCTCATGCTGAGAGCTAATAAGGAAATAATCTAGTCTTGTGTATCAAGGCTAAATATTAATAACCATAGATATGTTCTGGAACAGGTATAACAATGTTAAACCTAGAAGAAATGGTACTATAAGCAAGAAATCAGAAACTTTGGATAGACTTAAAATAGCTATACAAAAGCCCCTGTCCAGTAAAATTGTAGGTTTATATATATATAGGCTACGTATTGAGCTAGCTTCATAATGCAAATGGTATTATGAACAAGAGATAATCAAACATTTTTGGTGGAAAGTAAAAAAGCTATATAAGAGCTTCTGTCTAGTAAAATTGTAATTTTATATGTACAAGCTATGTATTGATCTAACTTTATAATGTAGCTTGTGTTCACTGAGGTCTGATATCAGCTAATATTACGACAAATATTGTAACAAATGAATAATATATTACTGGTGTTATTGACAGCACTAGATAACTTAAATATGACTTAGTTGTCGTCTCTTAGCAACAAGGCAGGGATAAGCTTGAAATAATTACAAGCCCCAGAGAGGGTGTATTATAGTCTCTTTGATAGAGTTCCAGGATTACTACAAGTGTCGCAGACGCTGTTGTAGAGAAAAAATAACAGGATACTTATTTAGCAAAAATGACTTCCTTAAGTCGCACAACTAATGCCACTGGTGGCATAAAGATATCAGGATGTCTGAGTTTCTTGTTGTAGTTCGACTGCACTGTGTAATATGGGACTTGTAGATCGAAGAGTGCTGGTGCGCACCGCAGCAGTAGTAAGCAGTTAAAATTGTTGTATGCTGTGAGGTCTTTTATCTTCAACGTGAATTATGACTAAGAGTATGTTATATACGTCTTAAAAGGCTCTGGATCCTTAGCTGTTTGTGGGCAGTATTGAAATGCACGTATAGCCAAGTATATATTGAGGAATTGTCAGACCAGTGGTGTTTGGCTAGGTGCACGTTACAGGGGAACCAATTTCTGTGTAGGAAAAGTTGGCGGATGTATAACCGAAAGAAAACAGATCCCCTGAGGCGCTGTAACCAGCAGAAGATTAGTTCCTAACTGCCCAAAGATATAAACGTTCGTATATTAGCCAAACTTGAGATATCATGCATATATCAATTTTAAAAGTCCCAAATGCACTCTAATCTGTGATCCAGGTTATCGCTCTACTATCCGGTGAGTAGACATCCATGGTACAATTCTTGGCAGTTATAGTTTGGAAGGTTAGGTAAGCTACAGATCGGGAATTTTATTGAAGGCTTTAATAAATGCCTCTTTTGCTTCTTTCGTACTGTTAGCAGTATATTTTGTATCATTGAAGGTAAAGGATAAAACACTCGGATATCGCATCTGAAATTTGATGTTTCTCTTAATCAAATCAGCACAAAATGGGGCTAGATTTTGTCTGCTTGATTTAATTGATAGAGGCAGATCCTGTGAGAATGTAAGCTTGTGGTTATTCCAGGTCAGGGATTTTTGTTTTCTGGTTGCCATAAGGATCTTTTGGGTGTCTTGGTAATTTAACAGCCTGACATATACTTGTCGAGGAGCAGAAGTGTCTTGTCATTTATGCAAGGCATGGTGCGCTCTTTCCATTATTATATCAGCAGAATGATTTTCTGAGCGCACCAATAATTCAAAGATTTGTTTTGTTATAGTTGGGATTATCTGGTTCTCATATGTCTCAGGGAGCCCCCTGATTAAGATGTTGTTATGGCGACTTCTTGCCTCTAAGTCCATTATTTTGGCTTGGAGGTCCGTTAAGGATGAATTTTTAGCTCTCAGTTCTTCAGATAAGGTCTTGATTGAAAATTCATTGGCTTGAGTTTTATGTTCTAGGGTGTCCACTCTTTCCACAATGTGATTTATGGTGTTGCCAAACTTAGTAAGTTGGTCTGAGAAGTTTTGTATAGCCAGCTGGATGGGTTGAAGCGCTACTTTGAGATCATCTAGATGGAAATTTGGCTCATTTTTACTTTTTGTGCTTGATTTATTGGGTTCCGATGTTACTTTGCTGGTTTTCTGTCTTTCAGATACTAATTCCTTCTCTGGGGAAAAGATAGTGGAAGGTTTTGCTTTGGTAGTTAGCGTTTCCATCGCATCTGATTCATTTGCCATATCTAATGTTCGAGCAAAAACTGGAGCATGCAGAATGTGCTTCAAGGCCCTTTGGCTACACGTGGCTGGCACAATTATTTCAGTAGTAAGATACATATGATGTTCTTTGCCCAGCTGAAATTGTTGCAACTGCTGTATCAGAAGTAAAAGTATGAGTAGGTTATTCTTCTATGGATCGAGGAAAATGGTAATATAAGGATGTATTTTCAAAAGCGTTTATAGTTGAGGTATGGAGCTCTGCACAGAGGGTGCACACTAGGCGACCACCATCTTGGATTCCTCGAAACAATACTAATTTCATGAACTTTAATCGTACTTTGACATAGGAATGTGATCCATTCCCGTCATGGCATTAGAAACTCAAAAACTTGGAGAAATTTTATGTAATAATAAAATAAAATAAATAAAATAAATAAATAAATAAAAATTAAATGAGAGACCTTATTAACAAGGACATTGATAATCTCCAAATTCTGGACCCAACCCAGTTCAGATTTGTTAAAGGTAGATCATGCCTGTTAAACATGGTTGACCTCTTCAAGAAAGTCATCAAGGCCCTGGACAAAGGAAAGACAGTGCATACTGCCTATTTTGACCAAGCCAAGGAATTTGACACAATCCCCCACTGAGGTATTATAGAGAAACTCTCCCAATTGGGAATTCACCTCTACATTACCAGATGGATAGCCAACTGACTCACCAATAGGACACATACTGCCAATGTTGGTGACTTCACCTCTAACAGACGATCAGTCACCGGTGGCATACCACAGGGTTCTGTGCTGGGCCCTTACTGCTCAGAATTTATTTCTCAGAAGTCTAGGCAAACTTGGATAGCCTGTGGCTGACCAAGTTTGCTGACAACTGCAAATTGAGAGCAATCATTGAGTCATCCAACAATGTTAATAAACTGCAGACAAGGTTAACGAGTCAAATGACTGATGCCAAATCCACAGATTAAAGCTAAATGCAAAAAAATGCATTATTATTCCCTTTGAGAAAGCTGACATCTCTACTAATTACATTCTAGACAGCCTCCCCCTAAGTGTAGACCCTGTGGTACTTGATCTGGATACTCAGGTTGATAGCAGTCTGAACTTTGACCATCACATATCCACAGTAGTACGGAAATCCTTCTATGTGGCACATCTTATAAGTAAAGGCATATCATCTAGATCTGGGATGTTATAATTCCATTATACTCGGCCCTCATCAGACCAATAATTTAGTAGAATGCTCTATTTTGCATGAACTTCACCAGACACCTGTAACAATTGGAGAGACTGCAGAGGGTTCTCATCAAGACATTACAGGGTACACAAAACAAGTCTTACACAGAAAGACTGAAAGCCCTGTCACAGTATTCTGTCTCTTACAGGTTGCTAAGGGGTGACCTGTGCCTGACTTTCAGGGCAGTCACTGAACCGGCCCTTATGGAAATGCTACACATTCATAAATCAAACTGCATGAGAGTCACTCCCTGCAGGGATCTTAACCTAGCCTCTGACATGAACAGATCATGCTGGAGAGATAGATAACATCTCCCAGAGGCTGCCACTTCTCTGGAGCAAGCTTCCAATTCATGTGAAACAGAGCCTCCCTGACCCTCTTCAAACGCAACCTAGATCAATGGATGGGTAACCACAAACTGACTCCTGGGGTAGTGCCCATGTCCCTCCTGGGCAGAGGAAGTTGGTATTAATACCATAGATCCTTACCTCTCCGAACTTCACTCACCTAACCACTGACAATTGGGAAAACTCAGGATAAATATGGTTAGTCTTGTAAGGGCTCTGGGGCCGTTAGCCTAGTAACCTCCTCTGAACCTATGAACCTATAATAAAAAATCATTGGAATTCCATAATAAAGAAAACTTTGCCAGTCTATCTAAAGTCTATTTAAAGGAAAACTCCACCTTCTCCTACCTTTTAAGTCAACTCTTAGGTAGCTTTTCTCTCTACGATATGATTCCAGTCCTGTGTACCTGAAACCTGCTTGTTCTTTATAAAACTTTCATTTCCTTGCCTTGGAATGAAAGGAAGGGAAAGACCACCCACTTTTTTAAGCTTAACTTCTCACATAATTTGCAGAGGAATTTGTCTACGCCTGTATGACATACCACAGACATAGAGAAAAGTGTAGTCAAGTACTCTTGATAGTCTTATAGGGGTAATTAGTCCTGCTGATGCCAGGAGCTCAGGTGGCTGCTATCAACAAGACAGAGAGGTGCGAAACTGTTTTCCATTGTCTTTATTGCAGACAGGAAGAGAACTCACACTGATTCACAGTTGCTTCCAATATAGCCATACCTTTCATAGCCAAACAGAGCCATTAGATCAGTCAGTGGTTCAAAGGCAGTTGTCATCTCTTTTTGACAAATTTATATATGCAACATCACAGTATTGAAATGTTAAGCTTTAAACTTTAAATGTTTGCTGTTTATACGACTTTACATTTTAAAATGACTTTTGTATTTCATAGCATAGGCTAGGTTCAGATTTGCTGCATCCAGGCTGTTTGAGCACTAAAACCAGCTATCCTACATTAAGAAGGCCCTTCTGCATCCTTGTGGCAGAAATGTGTAGTTTAGGACCCATCTGAGTTGGGGACTGATGGAAAAAGCCTCAGTTTTGGGCTTTCCTATTGGCTAATTTGTGTTAAAAGTGTTTCACTTTGCTTGTGTTTAAGCCCCACGTTTGTGTGTAGCTGCGGGGTTTAGTGCTGCCCTGTATAGAAGGAAATGATTAGAAACACAATTTTCCATTGCTATCTACTAAAGAATCCTCCTTAGATCCACTTCCTCACTGCGTGCAACTCAGTTGTACATTGCTACCTAGCGAACAACTCAGTTGCGCATTCTGAGATGTTGATGCAGTCTTCCAAAATGAGCCCTCCACAGAATAGCATCCTTTGCTAGTCTCACAAGCAAACTCTGTTCCATAATAGCCCATCCCCACTAGTTACTACAATATATATACCTGCCATAATGGGTGAACAGTTTCCCACCATTTCTCCAGCCAGCCTGATTGACATGGGCATCCTAAGGCAATGTAGTAATTGCTTCATGTATACTGATAATCGCTTGCTCCTAAAGCAAACAAGCACAGCATGTGAGAGATGTAACTATACCATGAAATTAGAATTAGTCCTCATACATAATATACAGGACATACAACAGGTTGTCAGCACACAGAACTCCCTTCTCACACGAGATAAGTTCAAGACACATAAATCCACATAAGTGGTGCTACTCACTAAGAGCCTACCAAAAGACCAGAGATCTCCCAAGTGCAAACAACATACACATACTGGTACATGAACAGAATCCACCACTAAACATAACAACACACATATCAGTGTCTCAGCAATTAAGCCCTTAAGGCAAAACACCTCAAAACCTAATGTTCTAGTCATAGGTGACTCAGTAGTGAGACACACAGATGTCCCCCTCACCAGACTGAGCAAGGAGAAAGTCACAGTGAGCTGCCTGTCAGGTGCCAAGATCTGTCAAATCACACATGCACTCAAGTCGCTCAGCAACAAGTACTATTATGACTCTGTCATAGTACATGTTGGTGCGAATGACTTAAGACATACCTTATAGGTTCATAGGTTCATAGGTTCATACTAGGCAATTGGCCCTAGGGCCTATACAAGCCTAGCCAAACAATTCCCCAGATATTTCGTCCCACAATATTTACTTCTCTGGAACCCTGTCTAGCAGGGTGACTGACATGATCCCCGGGGTGAATTTCCTATCTCCCGTCCACTCGTCAAGGTTCCTTTTGAAGAGGGCCAAGGAGGCGCTCTGCTTGACATGTATGGGCAGTCTATTGCAGAGTATGTGGAGTCTCGGGGTCAGGAACCTATCCCTCCAGCATGTTTTGTTCATTGTGATGACAAGGTTTAAATCCCTGGAGCATGCGGCTCTGAGGGATTGGGATTTCTTTAAGTGGAGCATGTCCAACAGCTCAGGGTTTGACATGGCCTTGTATGTTAAGCAGAGATTGCCTCTGAGTAGATGATAAGCCTCAGAGCATAGCTGGAGTTTTTTTAGATGGTCAGCATAGGGCATCTGCTTTAGGCCTGTGATTCTTTTAGTGAGGTATTTCTGCGACTTTTCCAGGAGTTGCAGATGTCTTGTGAGGTACATACCAAATGGGGCGTTGTATTCTATAATCGGTCTAAAGAAGGATGAGTACAGTGGGACAATGACCTCCTTTTTTCTGGATGAAAAGCCCTCAGTGATGAGGTGTGCCACATAGAAGGATTTTCTGACTTTTGCGGCAATGTGGTTATCGAAGGTGAGTCCACTGTCTACCTGTGTCCCTAAGTTTCTCATCACATTTTCGGTGGTGGACTGGACACTCTAAATTGGCCCTAGGTGTGAGTGTGTGTGTGTGTTTGTGTGTGTGTGCCTTCTGTGGAAGGTTGGGCACCAGGCTGGCAACTCGACACCGTAAAAATCTCCACTGCCAATCATGAGCGGACAGATGATCCTCTGTGGTGACCCCTAACTGGGAAAAGCCGAAAGAAGAAGTGTACTGTCACCTATGTGGTAATTCATGGGTACATGGTTTTTCCCAAAGGGGATAACTATACATTTCTTGGCATTAAGCTTCAGCCCATGACTCTGGCACCAAGCATCTGTTCCTGTAAGGCCCTTTTGTAGAATATCCACATAATTTGGGGAGTCAATAATATCTCCCAGTTTGCAGTCATCTGCAAACTTTGTTAGCCAGAGTCCCTTAGTGATGGCCTGTACTTCAGAGAAGTAGATGCCGAACAAGAGCGGCCCCAGGACTGAACCCTGAGGTACTCCTTTTCTCACTTATCTGAAGTTGGATTTGGAGTCTGCTACTTTTACAGCATGGGTTCTGTCAGTAAGCCAGTTGGCAACCCATCGAGTGACATAGGGATTTATGCTCAGCTTAGTAAGTTTATCTATGATTCCAGAGTGGGGGATGGTGTCGAAGGCCTTGGCAAGGTCCAGATAGACTGTTTGGACTGCCTTACCCTTGTCCACAGCTCTGGAGACTGATTCAAAGAAGTCAGTCAGGTTCAGGAGACAGGAGTGGCCCTTCACGAACCCAAATTGGATGGAGTCCAGTGTTTGAAGGTTGCCAATGCATTTGTTTGTAAGTTCCATGATAATGTGTTCCAAGTCCTTGCAGATCAAGCTCGTCAGACT
Organism: Protopterus annectens; assembly: GCF_019279795.1. Taxonomy (NCBI): domain Eukaryota; kingdom Metazoa; phylum Chordata; order Ceratodontiformes; family Protopteridae; genus Protopterus; species Protopterus annectens. The sequence continues at coordinate 713,724,328 of NC_056737.1, forward strand.
GATGGGATGGTAGTTCCCGGGATCCAAGGTGGATCCCCCCTTGTGGAGTGGGATAACTGTAGCTGTGCACCACTCAGTGGGCACAAAGCCTGAGGTGAGGCTATGATTAAACATGACATTTAGGTGAGGTGCCAGTTCATTTTGTAGTACATGCAGTACACAGCCCAGGATGTCATCTGGTCCCATGGATGCTGTATTCTTAGCTTTGGAGAGTGTGATTTCTACCTGTGTGGCCATGACTACCAGAATTTGGCAATTTTTTGGTATTGAGATGGGCCCTTTAGGGGAATAGAGGGGGGTGAAGTTGGCACTAAATCAATCTGCCAGAATATTGGCAATATCCTTGGAGTCAGTATATTTAATGCCATGCTGTTGTAGCTCAGAGCAGATCTGAGCATTGCCAGTTAGATTCTTGACATAACTATAGAATGCCTTGTGGTTGTCTTTAGAATCTTTGGCAATTTTATTTTTTGTAACTAGCTTTGGAGGCTTTTATGAGGAATCTCAGCTTCTTACTGTGGCTGGTAAGGGAGTTTTTTGCATCCTTGGATTTTCCTCTTTTCTGCAAAAGTTTCTTCCTTCTGTTGTATAGTTTGTTTATGACTGGGGACCACCAGATTGGCTTCCTTTTTTTGGAGGAGAGCATCTTGGTTCTATTTGGGATGAAACTATTCATGCACGAGTGGATGTGCTTGTACAGTGCCTTAGTGTAGGATTTAGCAGTAGAACTTTCAGCTCCCATCTGCATGGGTGCCATGAAGTTTGTCACTTCTGACTTAAGTAGCATGAAGTTGGCTTTGGAGAAGTTTTTTATGGAGGTTTCCTTACTGGGGGGTGGGGGTGGGATGTGGATGTCAAGGGTGATTTGCTTATGGTCAGATCTGACCAATGAAGGAGTGACCACTGGTGTGGAGCATCTATCTCCCATGTTGGTAATGACCAGGTCTAGGATATTGGAGCCCCTGGTGGGACAATGGATTAGTTGATCCAGGGCGTTGGAATTTATGAATTCCAAGAACCGTTGGGAAAAGGTGTTGGTATCCGAGTAGGTTTCCCAGTTAATGGCAGGGTAGTTGAAATCACCCAGTATTAGGGTATTTGGTTGTATCTTAATATTTTCCAGTATGTTTAGAAAGGTGTAGTGAGAATCTTGGGGCATGGTGGGGGATCTGTAGCAAGCTACAATTTGGATTGCAGTCTTACCTAATGTTAGTTGCACCTGGAAAATTTCAGATGCATTGTGTTGTGCAACTAGCCTGGAGGTGTAAATATCCTTGGTGAATATGGATACTCCTCCACCTTTAGTGTTTCGGTCTTGGTTTGGTGGCCAAAAATGTGGTAAGAGTTGTAGCCTGGTATTGCAGGGGTGCTCTCCGGAGTCTTGAACCAGGTCTCAGTTACTGCACAGCTATTGATGTTCTCCATTTTTAGGAGTGCCTCGAGAGAGTGTATTTTGAGGTTTAGACTTCTAGCATTGAGTAACATTACCTTCAGATTTTGCATGCTTGTATCTGTTACGGTGGTGGTTTTGTCCTTTGAACCTTGCCTAAAAAAGGCACTATAGGGGTGTCAAGAGTTTTAGCCCATAACCTGAATCCCAGGAGTGACAGGTGCAGACCATCTCTGGCAAAGCATCATGGTTTGTCAATGATGTCATCCCAGGCGGACAGATACTGGATCCCCTTTGAATGACACCAGAAGCTTAGCCAATTGTTGACGTCAGTCATTTTGTCCTTATACTGTGGCATCATTCTGGGTGAAGGCAGGATGCTACTCAAAACTAGGGTTAGACTTGCCTGGGCCACATGATCTGAGAGCTCTTCCATGTCTCTTTTCATGTAGTCCAGGGAGGTACGTCTCAAGTCATTCACTCCAACATGGACAATGACAGAGTTGTTTTTGTACTTGTGGAGTGACTTGAGTGCTTGCATTATGTGGTGGATCCTGGCACCCGACAAGCAGCTGACTGTAATTTTCTCCTTGCTCAGCCTGGTGAGTGCGACATCAGCGTGCCTGACTATAGAGTCACTTATGACTTAAGTGTTGGGTACATTGTCTTGCCTTTGGGGCTGTTGTTGGGTGGCACACTGGTATTGTGAGCTATGTGTCACTTTGGTTGTGACTGGTCTTTGTTTGCATTTCAGCTTCAGAGATCCTTGTTGCTTGGGCAGGTTAATGTTAAGGGCCTCCGCATATGTGGGTTTAGTGTTGCTATGTGTGGGTGTTGATGGTGTGGGTTTTGAAGGGCTATGTGTTGCTTGAGGTATAGTGCAGCTCTTAACTGTCTAGCACAATCTTGGCTGGAGAGAGCTTTGCTTCCAGTTTGGCTATGTAAGTGCATCTCTCACAAGTTGTAGTGTTGGGTGGTAGGAGAAGAGGGTTGTCTGTGTACATGAGGCAGTTGCTGCATTGCAGCAGTATGCCCAGATTCACCAGGTGGACAGGAGAAATCACCGGAAGCTGACCCTTGGACATGCCTGTTTAGGTGCTTTTTTTGTAAAGTACAAGAGCTGTTTTCCCTTACCTTTGCAAGGTACTTTGCAATTATAGGCTGTTTAGTGCCTACGATTAATTTCTCCTTATTAACAAGGAGAGTTGAGTGCTTGTATCAGTTTAAGGCTTCCTAGTGCTTTCCAGCAGGTTCTAGAGCAAGTGCTAATCACAGGGGTTCAGATTTTAGTGCTACTAATGAGAAACCAGTTAGTTCTAAGGGAAAATTTGAAGAGCAGACTTTCTGGCATCTGGAATAGTTTAACCATAGCCCCGTGGTGCTGTACGATGTGAAAAATGCACAAACACACGCGTTTTTAAGCCAGAAAGTTGAAAGGGATAGAAATCAGCCCAAAATGGCTAATAAAATTACAATTTCAGAGCTGGAAACCACTCCTCTAGTGTTAGGTAAGCAGTACAATGCTCACCACTCTCACTGGTAAGCAATAAGACCTCCCTCTACCACAGCAAGGATAGCGCTGAACACAGAAAATAAAGTCCTGAAACCAGCAAAGCCTGGGATCTGGACTATACTAGCTAGGAAAGGCAGGATACGAGCAAACAAGATAGTATTTTTTTTTTTTGGTTAAAACAGGCTAAACAATGCAATAAATAAACACAGAAAAGGCTAATGCACTTGAGTGTGTAGCTGTAAACAGTAAATACAATTAAAACTCTACAAAATTAGCAATTTTAAACTTTTTTAATGAAGCAAGGCAAGTGCACAACTGAAAAACGATTTAAGAGGCAGTAATACAGTAGAATAAGTGGCTAGTCTACATATACAGAAAAGTCTATATATACAGAAAAGCAGCTAAAACACACTAAAACAATTCAGATGCAGTGCAACCTAGAGCACTTGAGTTGTAACAGTATTAAGGCAAATACACTTTTATTAAATGCACTAAAATATACTCTACATTTCCAAAATGTTTGAGAAGCACAGTCAGAACACAAGGAGGTTCAGGCAATTTTTTTTGTAAGGAAGGGAGAAAGGAGGAACAGGAGGAAAGAAAGTAACTGTGTTGGCCTTCTCAGATGTTCTCTCTGTATTAGGTAGAATGAGCTAATGACCCTAGACTGGGAGGAGTGTCCCAGATCAAATTTACAGTAGGGGCGGGCAACTACAAAGCCACCAACAGCAAGATACCAACAGGGAGGAAGGGTGGGGAACAATGCTAAAGCTAGTAGCCTACACTCTTTTAGATAGTAAACACTAAGAAATGTTTATCACAGCTGTGAGCCACAAAATGAAAGTTTTAAAACAGATAAAGACTCTACAGAATGCTTTTAACTTCAAACAAATCAGTTATATGATACACTCCTTGGCAGGAAATCAGAATCAACCTCTCTGGACTATATGAAGAGAGACATGACAGAACTCTCAGATTTTGTATCCCAGTTAGGTATGTCCCTAGCCCAAAGCAATATTCTACTTTCACCTAGGATGACACCACAATACAGACAAAAAATGACTGATTTCAATAATTGGCTTAGCTTCTGGTGTTACTCCAGGAGGATCCAGTATCTGTTTGCCTGGGAAGACATGGTCGACAGTCTACTCTCTTTTGCCATAAATGGCCTTCACCTGTCTCCTCAAGGCTTTTGGATACTGGCATAGACACTTGCCTCCCCCATAGTGCCATTTTAGGCAATGTGCAAACAACAAAACTTCTGACATAAATAAATCCACTAAAGACAAACTCAAGGTCTTGCTGCTTAATGCTAGGAGCTTAAGCAGTAAACTGCACTCTCAGCACACAATAGAATGTGGTTTAAACAAACAATACCGGCTTGAATCCTGTTTTCTTATTTTTGCTAAGAATGCAAAGTTATCTTTGACACTGATCTTACATAAGTAGCTTTGACAACTGTATATTGGAAGATGCTGTTGTTTGCACAGTCACTAAGACTTGGTTCAAGGCCACTGAGAGCATCCCAGCCGTACAAGGCTACAATGCATTTCACACATTCAGAGCCCAAAAATGAGTGTGAAAGAACTAGAGGTGGAGGTGTACCATCTTCATTAATTCCAAATACACCTCAAAATTGGTGAAACAGTAAGATTCTCTTGAGCTACTCAAGATGCAATTAACTATAGGTAAAATACCCCTCCACATCATCGCTAGCTACAGGCACCCTATCATTAACCAGGAGAAGCACACCTCCTACTTGGACTTACTATAGTCACTCAGTATACAGCCAAACACCTTAGTCATAGGAAATTTCAACTATTCTTCCATTGATTATGCAACTTACCACCCAGCAGTGTAAACCCCTGGCTCAAGGTGATTACCACTGTTGAAGTGACGTCTTGACCCCATGTGCAAAAATGGGAAAAAAGGGATAGAGGATACATGCTCACAGACATGATCTCTATGAGGTTCCTGGACTTAATTAATTCAAATGCACTGGAACATTTGGTCCACACAAGGGGCTCAAATGTACTGGAACTAGTGCTCACCAACATAGGGAGCTTGCTGCAATATCCCCTGTGAGTTGCCCTCTGTGGTAAGGACAAACCATAAATGCATCTCGTTTGAAGTAAAGCTCAAACCTGACATCCCCACAGGAGTAAAAAAAATGAAAAATTTCTCCAAAGCAAACTATTGTCTACTAAGGGATGGTATAAAAAGTTTCAAAGCCCCTGCCAACATAGCCAACAATTACTCCTATGCAGAGAAATACACGAATGCCCTATACTCAGCTGTACTCAACAGGATCAAAACCAGGTCTTCCCAAAAAAAACAAGCCACCCAGGTGGCTGTAAGTATAAATAAGCTATACAACAAAAGAAAGAAACTGATATCTAAGAACAGGAGGGAACTTACTCAACAGAGGAAGAATACCCTCTACAGCTTGAATAAGCAAATCAGATATCTTGTTAAGTCCTCTAAGGCTAGCTACAAGTCTAAATTAGTATCCCTACCTTAAGACAATCATAAGGAATTCTTTAGTTATGTCTGAAAGGGAATGCTCAGCTGTGTGATGAACTTATAGTGGGTGGTACCACTCACACACTGAACCTGAGGAAATTGCCACCTGCTAGCCAACAGATTTGGCAATAACTTCACCCCCCGCACCCCCACCAGACATACCCCAAAGCATTCTTGACACCAGTCCTCCACCGAGTATCACCAAAGAACAGGTCATACTAGCACTCTCCAAGGCCAAAAACACAGCCTCTAATGGGAGCAGATAACATCCCAGGCTGCTTAATAAACAATCTAGAACAAGACCTAGTGGAACCACTTGGCACTCTCTTTAACCATAGTCTGAGAACTGGCTTTGTCCCGGCACAGTGGAGAACATCAACAGTAATCCCCTTGGACAAAGGGGGTTCATCAGTTGACCCTGGGAGCTATCAGCCCATAAGCCTAACCAGCCTTATCTGCAAGGACATGGAAAGAATCATCATGGACCTTATCCACAAGGACATAGGCAACCTTCAAACCCTTGACCTGACTCAGTTTGGTTTCATCAAGGGTAGAGCTTGCTCATTAAACCTAGTGGACTTCTTTGAGAATGTCACCAAAACCCTGGATGAGGGCAAAACAATACATACCACCAGTCTTATATACTTTAATATATACTTAACACAAATAATACTCACAAGTTCAAACAACTTCTCAGAGAACACCTTAATAACACTTGGCTCTGCTCCAAAACATGACATACATGTAAAGATTGAAAGTCCTAGCACTATATTCTGTATCATACAGGCTGTTGAGAGGTGACCTGTGCCTGGCCTACAGATCAGTCTTGGACCCTGCCCTAATGGAAATGCTGCACATCTGTGAATCAAATGGGACAAGAATAACTCTCTCCAGGGATCTCAACCTAGCTTGTGACATTAACAGAACATGTTGGAGAGACAGATATATCTCCCAGTGACTGCTGCTCCTCTGAAAAAAGTTCTCACTCTATGTGAAGCAGAGCTCCTCAATGACCCTGTTCAAGTGCAACCTTGACAACTGAACAGGTGACCGTAAATTCACCTCGGGGGTGGCACCTATGTCCCTCATGGATAGGGGCAGTCAATGCTGATCACAGAATTGCTCTGCTAATAACGGCCATCTAACTATACATTTCTTGCATGAAATGCACGAGGGAAGAATAATATTGGCTGGGGACTTAAATTTACCAGAAACAGACTGGAATAATATTGATTCAACAACATTAGTAAGAAAATTATTCACAACGTATACTCAGGAACAACAATTGCTTCAGACTGTAAAAAAAGCTACCAGGAGACAGAACATACTAGACATTGTTTGTGTTCCTAAAGAAATTACTATTAGTTCAAGTCAAGTTTTACCACCATTGATGTGCAGTAATCATGGGGTTATAAAGGATAATTTGTTGCTAGATAATTCTGCCAAACTGAAATCTAAACCAATGCACAGAAGGTTAATTACAGATTATATGGAAGCAAAACAGTCACTATATAAAACTAACTGGAATGACGTGTTCAGTGAAAAAACTGCAGATGGAATGTGGAAAGTTTTGAAAGAGAAATTGTTTGAGTGCAAAAAAATCAAAAAAATGTTTAACATCAGGATCATGGCATACAATGTCAGGGGGATATAGTTCCATAAGAATAAGATACCTGATTAAGGTGAGAGGCAAAAATACAAGAAATGGAAGAAAGGTTGAACTACAACTTTGAAAACTGAAATAAACAAGCTGGACAAACAGATTAAGCATAGTGTGAGACAAGATCAAGAAAAATTTGAAGAAAATTTATATAAAGATATTAAGCATGATAGGAAACCTTTTTATAGATATATAAGATGTGGAAGGAATGAAGACATACAAATTGATAAAATGTGTCCACATTCTAAAATTTATTCTCAGAAAAAAACAGATTATACATATATTTACTAAATCTTATGCAAAACAGTTTGGCTCCACAAAAGGGGTAATAAGTTGTCCTAGTGACATCCAGGTAACCTCAGATACTGGAATCAAATTAGATTATATTGAAAAAGAACAGCACAAACTAGATCCAAACAAAGCACATGGAGGAGATAGAATTAGTAACAATGACTTGAGAACACTTCAGCAAGAACTTACAGTACCATTATATCTATTATTCACTAGGTCATATAAATACAGGGAGAGTTCTCAAGATTGGAGACATTTGCTTATTAAACCTGTCTTTAAGGGAAAGGAGAGTAGGACAACCCAGGAATCATATAGACCCTTATGTCTACTTACATGTTGCAGATAAATAATGGAGAAGGTTATATTGGGTAAGCTATTGGCAGAATTGGACAGGATGGGACTTGAAACCATATATCAGCATGCATATGTTGAAAATGTATGCATTACTACCTGTAATTTGCTGTTCTATAACAATATAATAACAGCTATGAATGAAAAATTCTGCTGTGATGTAATTTATATAGATTTAACTTCAGCATTTGACAGGGTCATACACAAAACACTGATCAATAAATTAGAACAACTAGGTATTGATGTACTCTTAATAAGATGGATAGCTGCATGGCTTACAAATAGAACATGGCAGGTATCATACAGCAACTAGACAGATTAAATTCTTGGTTACGGTCATGGTGTCTCAAAGGGCTCTGTCATAGGCTCTTACTTATTTAGATTGTATCTTTCAGACCTAACTTTTACATCTAAGGTATTCTACAGTCTCTATGCAGATGACCTGAAATTGGGTAAACTGATTGCATGTGTCACCGATAATGCACGCCTGCAAAATAACTTGACTAAATTGACCATTTGGGAACAAGAGAATGATATGCTGATGAACATATCAAAAACTAAGCATATGAAATTTGGGAGACATAAATTGAAAGGTGAATATTTAATAACAGGACACAGTGATTGAAACTGTAGACTCATTTAAGGACCTGGGTATGTGGGTAGATCCAGCTATGAATTTTTCTAATCATATCAACCATTTGGTTAATGATAGTTACAGAACTATAGGCTGTATAAAAAAAATTATAAAGTCTAGGAAATCTAAAACACTGAAGTCATTGTTTGTTAGTTACATTAGACCCAAATTTGAGTATGGAATAACAATATGGAAACCCTATAAGAAAACAAGCATGAGTAAACTGGAAAGAGTACAGTGGAAATATACCAAGGGCATCCATGGATGTGAAAATTTAAGTTATTATGAAAGACTAAAGTATCTGAACTTATACAGTGTCTCTTATAAATATCTAAGAGGCAATCTTATTCAGTTATACAGGGCATTTAGAGACAACTACCTCTGGGAATGTTTGGGGTTATCAAAATGTACTAAAGAATCATCAGACAACCTATGTAGAAGATTTTATATGAATGAGAAGTGTACTAATTGGTTCTATGACAGAGTAGCTGATGCATGGAACAGACTACCAAATTACATTAAAGCAAGTACTAGTTAAGATATTTTTAAGAATAGCCTGGACACTTATTATGGGAACAAGTGTTTTGGTATATTGGCAAGCTAGAAGGGAATTAATGCCCGTGCTTGAAATATTTATATGTATGTATGTATGTTACTATGGTCAGTAAGGGTACTTGGGTTATTATACAGCTAGGCTTGTAAAGGTCCTAAGGCCATTGGCCTAGTAACCTCCTATGAAGTATGAACCTATGAACCTATAAAGGTAGTATCAAAGATGTCTGTGACATTTAGAGAAAAGTCAGAAAACGTTTTTTCGTGTGATTCTTGTAAAGTATCAGCACATTTACCAAAGTCTGGGGGGGGGGGCTGTCAATCCATCTTGGACTGTAGAAAGATACTTTGAACAAAGGCCTGCAATTTAGTCACTGTTTTGGTTGCAGCTGTATAATTCCTTAGTGTACTGTAAAACAAGCCCTGAGACACACACAAATGAGGGCCATAAGAAATAAAAGATGCATTCCTGTTATAGAAGGTATATAAGATGACAGTGATGGACACTAATCCCATTATACGTCAATGGCATGGGAATAATCCACTAACTACTTCCTTTCATCTAGCATGACTCATATAAAAAGTCAACTTGAAATGGATTATGGGAAAGAGAAAGACTTGAAGAAAAATAAGATCATGTTGATATGTCAAGTCCCATTGACAGCCATTTTGCAGAAAACATTAAAATTCTATAAGAAGCAGTCAGACTGATCCTGAGGTGTTAAAATAGCTCAGAAAACACATACAGGGTGAAAAATTAGATTTTTAGTTTTAAAGTGAAGTTTTTCTTTAAAAGTAAAGCAGAGAACAGAAAGATATAAAAAAACTATTTTTTATTTATTTATTTATTTATTTGCAGTTGGTTTACCAGGATAGTCCATTGGGCCAAAATGAACCCGTTTTCAATGGAGTCCTGGGGAGAAAAGCTCCAAAACAAAATAGGTTACAATAGGTTATTCATAATAGTTATACAAATTATACTATTATTCAAAAATTAAAGATACAAGAAAAACAATTTCAAGTAATACAGCAACACTAGAGTTAATACAGACTAGTGATAAAATTAATGGATAATACAGACTAAAAGGTGTATTGCACGAAGGTACTGAGAAATAATAACATATTAGGAAGCATTGCACGAGAATACTGAGAAATAATAACCTATTTGGAAGCATTTTATGAAAATACTGAGAAATAATAACATGTTAGGGAGCAAACACTTAAGAGGTGTGGCCTAGTGTATTCTTTCCAAATATCATAGGAGTAATAATAAGTATGAGTTGGGGTAAATAATAAAAAGGTGCAGGAGGAAACAGGGAAAGAAGGAGGATGGAAAATAGCAAATGTTAGTTATGTGGGATGGGAGCAAGAGCATTCCCACTGGGATACTAGATGTGAATGAAGAGATCTTTTAAAAATAAAATGGTTGGGAGTAGTACGAATGGGTGGTGGTAGGGAGTTCCAAAGGCGTGCAAGACCATACGACAGAAGATTTTTGCCTGGGGGAAGAGTCGGTTTATGTACTTCTAATAGATTTTGATTATTGGACCTTAGTACTCTATCAGGAAGGTACATTTTAAAGGCTGATGAAAGGGAGGGACAGAGGGCGGGGTTAAAAATGAGCTTGTGTGCAAGAATTAGTTGAGTGTATGTGAGATAACTTGGTAGCTCTAGCCATTTTAGTTTTTGGAGAGAGGAACAGTGGTGGGTGGAGGACTTGTGGTTGGTAGTGAACTTGGCGATTTTGTTGTAGCAAGAGGAAAGTTGTGTTTTTAGAGAGGACTGTAGATTAGTTAGGAGTGGAGCTCCATAGAGAAGGGAGGGGATAAGTAATGAGGTAGAGGGAGTGATTTTGGTAGCAGGTGTGAGGTAATGATTTTGTTGGTACAGCATACCTAGTTTTTGATGGGGTTTTTTGATATTTAGCTGTAAGTGAGAGTTGAATTTGAGCTGGCTATCGATTTGGACCCCAAGTAACTTAGTCTCTGACACCAGTTCCAGAGGTGAGTTATTTTGACTAGTGATAGAGAAGGTGTTTTTATCGAAAAAGGTTACTTTGGAGGGGGTAAATATCATTAATTTGGTTTTAGAGGCATTAAGTGCTAGGTGATTTCTTTTCATCTGTTGCTCAGTGGTTGTAAAAGCATCTTGAGTCAGTTTTAGGAGTGAGGGGATAGAAGTGGCAGAGCATATAATAGTAGAATCATCTGCATATTGGATGATGTCTGAGAATGGGATAGAGTTGCGGAAATCATTTATAAATATATTAAAGAGAAGGGGACCCAGTATGGAGCCCTGGGGTACTCCAGTAGGGGTATTGAGAAATGAGGAGGTAGCCTTTTTCCATTTTACTGCTTGATATCTGTTAGATAAGTAGCTGGAGAACCAGTTCAAAGAGAAGGGAGATAGGTTACGTTTTGAGAGCTTAGTTAGTAGCAGGCTGTGAGAGATAGTGTCAAAGGCCTTAGAGAGGTCGAGTAGTAGGGAGGAAACAATTTGGCCAGAGTCACAGGCTTTATTTGCAGTTTCAAGGAAGGAGAGGAGAGCGGTCATAGTGCTATGATTTGGTCTGAATCCGTGTTGTGTGGGAGTAAGTAGGTGATTATCTAAGATATGTGGAAGAAGTTTTAGTTGAATACACTTTTCTAGGAGTTTGGAGATGGGGGACAGGATAGTGATGGGGCAGAAATTAGTAACATTGTTATTGTTGCCACCTTTATGTAAAGGTATAATAAAGGCCTTTTTCCAGATTTGGGGTATGATACCTTCTTGGATAGAGTGGTTGATTAAAATGCTAATGGGGTAGGCAATTGCTTCAGCAGCTTTGCTAAGAAAGTAGGAAGGGATGTTATCAGGAGCATTAGTGCATGGTTTCAGTTTCAGAAGGAGTTTCTTTATAGTAGAAGTGGGTATAGGTTTTAATGAGAGAAAAGGAGAGTGTGAAGAGGGTGAATTAGGAGCAGATGAAGATAATGAAGTAGTTAGAGTAGGAGAAGGAGTGGAGGGATGAGAGTTAGTAGATGGGAATGAGGAAGTGGTAGCAGTGTAGGGTAGAGTACTGGTGGGGGAGGGTGGGGGAGTATTGGAGATTGTAGTGGTGTTAGAGAAAGATGATGTTAATTTGGAAATAGATTAAATGAAAAAAGAGTTAAATTGGGTAGCCAAATCTAGGTCAGAAGCGTTTGGGTCTGGGGTAGGGGTGTCTTGTTTGCTGGGATTAAGGAGAGTAGAGATACATTTCCAGAATTTCTGAGGGTTTGACTTATTGTTGTTTTGGAGTGTGGAGAAGTAATTTTGTCGATCAGAGATTATGAGCTTTTTTATCTTAATTCGAAGTGTTTTATATTCATTATGGACTAGGGGGGATTTGTTTTTCTGGTAGTGTGCCCAGACTTTATCTCTGTGCCTCATAGTTGCTAATGTGTTTTTGGTTATCCAAGGGGCTGTTTTAATTTTAATTCTCTTAGTCCTTGAGGGTGCATGTAAGTCAAGTAGTTTTAGGAATATTGAGTTGAAGTGGGCAACTGCATTATCCAGAGATAATGTTTTTAGACAATTCCAGTTAATTGCTTTTAGAGAGTTTGAAAAGTTTGTTGGGTTAAAGTTTTTTTGGTTACAGATAATAATATAATTATTATTGCGATGCAGGAGTGATGGGAGTCAATGAGTGAAGATGGGTATGTGGTCACTAAGGTGATCAGGAAGAGTGCCACTGTCAGAGAAATAATGGGGATGAGAGACAAGAATCCAGTCTAGAATACTACCGCTAGATAAGTTTTTTGAGGGGTGTGTTACAGAGTTGATTAGCTGTGAAAAATTGTACAGGTTGATATTAAGAGGGTTTTTAGGAGACCGAATGGAGGCCCAGTTAATATCCATGTCTCCTAAGATTATTGCTTCATTGTTAATATTGCTGGAGAGCCAGGAGAGGATATCTTCAAGTGTAGAAATATTATCCCCTGGGGGGATGTAGAGTGAGGCTATGCATATGTGTTTATGTCGGTTAACTTGGAGTAATATGAGGAGTAGTTCAGCATTTTTAAAGTGTGGAATAGGTTTGTTATAGGGGGTAACTGACAATGAGGATGAGTATAGGAGAGCTACTCCACCCCCTTTTTTATGGGACCTGTCTTTTCTTATGATAAAGTAGTTTGGTGGAATAATTTCAGAGTCTTTTATGTGGGGTTTTAACCATGTTTCAGAGATGGTAAGGATGTCAGGTTTATTATGTATGAGCCAAGCATGGAGGTTTGGGACTTTATTTACTATACTTTGGGAGTTAAAAGAAGTAAATAAAATGGACTTGTCTGTAGTGGAAGATGTGGAGGGGCCGGGTTGGGATGGATGTCACCTGATAATAGACTGGAAATTAGGTGTAAGAGTGGATTAGTGAGGCAGTTGGACAGTTTGGTAAGTAGATTGGGTTCTATTGTGAATCTGAAGCATTTACTAGTTACTATGGGGGTAAAATGTTTATGAGAGGTGATAAGTTTGTATGGGAAAAGTAGGAGGTTATTTATAGGATATAGATGTGGAGTATGTGAGTATGGTGGAGGGGAGTTGAGGTGGTTGGTAACATGGAGGGATTGTGAGTGGTACAATTTAAGGGGTTGAGTGAGGTAGTAAAGATAGGATAAATTAAGAAGTAGTAGAAGTAAAAAGGAGATGAGAGAGGGTTTTGAAAGCATGATGAAATGGAGAGTATGTAGAGTTGAAATGTTGTTGGTGAATTATATGTGGGTATAAGGGAGATTTATGTTTATAGGAGCCAGTAAGTACTGAAATAATAATACAGGATTGGAGAGTTGTGTTAGGATTGGAAGGGGTGTGGTTAGGGAGTGGGAGTAGAGGGAAGAGAGGAATCCTATTGGCTAGGTGGGATAGTCTTGGAAGGTAATGAAGGATTAATTTGGGTGGGAAAAGGGGAGTGGTTGTTGTCAGAGAATGTGTGATTGATAGGAGTTGAATGGCAGTGGGTGTGGTTAAAGGGGGAACATAGGTAGAGGTGCTGGGGGCAGGTGAGATTTGGGGGCAGGGTAGGGGAGCGGAGTGAGCCTGCAGGGCGAACGGAGCGGGTAGAACCAGAGAGGACTGCAGAGGTCGAGAGCCTATCAGTGGAGCGTTGTTTGCAGAGGAGTAAGTTTACAGAATGGTAAGTAGAGGGGACCAGGATGTGTTGGTTAAGAGTGGGCTATGAGAAGTGAGGAGAGAGAGTAAGAAAAGAAAAGTTAGAGCTTAGAGAGGGCTAAAAGAGTATAGGAGATAGAGTGAGAAAAGAAATGTTAGAGCTTGGAGAGAAATGCAAGAAGTGAGAGAAGTGAAGTCTATTTTAGTGGGGGGGAGGATGCCACCTAGTGGACAAAAGCAGAAGTACACTTTAGTCCACTAGGATATTCTCTGGACCAAGTTGGACTGAAGGAAGAAGGGAGCAAGAGTAAGTCAGGGAACGGGATGAGGGGGAAGAGCAGAGAAACTGGAACAAGGGGGGTTTAGGCTGCTGGCTTTCCTGGCCGGGAGTATACTAAAACAGCTAGCAAGGCTTAAACAGTAAGGTGATTAAAGGTTTAGCAGCAGATGCACATACTTCCTTAGGTTCTTCTGGGTTCAATTTCCAGAAAAAGGGGATGAGGCAGCAGTGTTGTTACTATTGCTAGAGCAATTGGATGAGCTGTATTAATTTAGTTAGGTCTAGGTGTCCACCCAGGTGTAATCACAGCGGTAAATCAGGGCGAAAAAGCTAGAAAACAGGGGAGAAAGTTGAGAGAGAAGTAGTATTTTAGTAATGTAAAACACACCTTGACTCCAAGTAGCAGTAATAGGCAGTTACTAAGCATATATTGAAAGTAAAATCCTAAAACGTCATGTAGCAATGAGAAGAAAATAAATCAAACATATCAGTTTATGGTTTGTTACAACAGCAATATACAAATAGCATATAGAAGTGTTCAATTTTACACAATACAGCAAGCAGGTACAACAGAGTATGCTAGGATCAGTGCAGTGCGCTTTATACGGCCTCCAGATGACTAATTTGTGAGAGTAGCACACGTCTCTGTAATAAGCGAGTGGAAGTTAGTATTAGGAGGGTGCAATTAACAGATTTAAAAGTGTCGTGAGCACTCAGTTTTGCCATTTAGCCCACCAAATGGACATAGCTCATTTAATACAGAACAAAGGCTTTTCTGTTCTAAAACAGGCTAATATACAGTAGGCACTCCAAAATAGACAGGGCAAATGTCGTAATACAATATGCTCTATAACACCTGGGAAGATAGCTTGTCTTTGTATCATGCACGTGGAAGTTGGCGTTTACAACGTTTTACCTGTCAGTACGTTTATTTATTCAGAATGCAGTTGTTACTAAGGTAAACACAGCCTTCATCCTATGAGAAGCTTTGACTTTTTAATTCCTATATGCAAAAACATTCTTATGTTTGTACTATTGCAATATAACAGAAGCTTCAAAACAATATTTCACTTATGAGCAGTATTTACGGGCATAAGGTAGCAAAAGGTATTTCATCTTAGAAATAATAGACACTAGAAAAACTTTTTCTAACTCCTTTTGTGTCTTTATTTGTAATAAATATTGCATTTTGCAGTGATTTTGTATTATATCTTCATATCTGAACAAATGAGTTGTTAGAAGAAATAGAAAATAAATCAAATGCGTGACTCAGGCTTTGATTGAATTAAAGAAGGTTCTGTACTTTGATGCTGAGTATGACAAATTAGGTTTTTTGACTCTAGATCTTAAGGGTATACTGTATAAATAAGATAAACATCAGTAGCACAGTCTTTTGCTCTCCTTTTATGCATAGATAAGCCAGCAGGAATAGAATTGTGCTTTACTTGTCTGCTCAATGTGAAAGGTGCTTGATGTCCTGCTAAGTTGAGGAGGCAGCTAATTCTTGTTATTTGTCATATTTTCCTGTACTACACTTTGAATGATTCGACCCATGTGAACATGCTTTGCAGGCATTCCAAGTTTTTATAATGTCATAATTAAAAACATTTTTCCCTCTGTGACCTGCAGCAGCCCACAAACAGTTGTGGAGGTTTGTCTTGGATATTAAAGTGACAATATTTTATGGTGAAATGAGTGATTCTGCCTTGTCCTTGGACTGTAGCTATAACATAATGCACTATATTATCTTGGTCTGTGTAACCTGTAGTTAATAAAGGTCACAGGTACATAATGTAGGGCAGGACAGACTTACAATTAGTCATTATCACTTATTTTCTTCTATATTCTTCACATAAATCAAATATCTTTTATGTTTAATTACCAAAATTGAACATGTGATGGTGGGAGTGTTGTTAAGAAGTTCAAAATTCATCATAAGAGGTTTCAGGGTGTTGAGACAAGCACCAACCTTGACAGTGTGTGCAACTACTTCTGACTTTGTTCTGCCAAGCCATAATGGAGTTTGTTCTGAATTCTACAGGGAATTCCTGAAGACATGGTCAATCATAAAGACATTGCAGCAGGAAAGGACTACTACTGACAGTGTGGTGGAATATCATGAGTGACGGACTGCTTGTCATGTGAAAAAAAGAAGCAATTTAAAGAAGCAGTTTGACTGAGTTACATGGAAAACTTGAGGGCAGTGAAAACAAGTCCATAAGGAACAGTCTACATATTGTAGGTTTGGTTGAAGGTGTGAAGAGTGAAAATTTAATTGTGTTTCTGAAAAAAAAACTGTTTGGTAAATTGGTGGGACCACCCAGGCGGATTATGTGTAGATGTGCAGAGAACACACAGTGAAGCAGAAAACAGGAATTGCACACTGGACCAGGCATTTGCTTTATAAAGTGTGATCTCACAAGGCAAAAGAATGGGTTTTGCACAAAGAAGCAAAACTGAAAAGGGTAATAAATTCAGTTATGTAGAAGACTCTGCCTTGAACAGGTACAACAGTGTTCGTTATTTGGTGAAATACTGTAGTTACTTACCCTATAGTTCTGTGAGCTTTCTGGCAACAGAAATGTTGGCATTACATGTTACATATGTTAAGATAATCAGCAATATACTGGGATGATCCAGGGGACAGAGGTACAACATGGTAATGAGGGCACTCAGTGATGTTTCACTGAGGAGTGGATCTGCCTACCCTGGTACCCAGTCATGGATTGTAAAGGTAGAAGCAGCCCTTTATCAGACAGAGCACCTGTGGAAATTCAGGTGGGAAAAGGTAAGCATATGTAGACCTGGGTGCCTTAGAGATGGAAGAGATGGAGAATGCCAGGTGGGAAAGAAAATGCCAGATTGGAATCAGTTTCATCTGGACAAAGGAGATGTTTGCTAGAAGGACAGGTGTAAGGAGAAGAAAGTTACTAGAACCAAGAAGCCAGACTAAGATATGCAGCTGTGTTCTGGAAGGTAACAGCAGATATGGTGAGGTGATGGTGGGGTGTCTATCTATTCCCTCTGAATTTACATCTGCGTTATTTCTTGCTTTCCCATCTTTGCCTGATGGCCTGACATCTGCAGCATATATGTCATGATGATGTTGATGATGATGGCACTTCATAGATTGTGCTGTTGCTCTGGAATCTACACATTTTGAAGTACATATAATAGTGCCAAAAGACTAAAAGGATGCTAGCCCTCCAGAGGGCATTCACAGGTTTTGTCTATGAGTAAATATATGTACTGCTCCAGTAACAGGAGAGATTACTTCATAATTTGTATTAGAGCATATCCCAAATCTTAAAAAGTGTGATATTAAAGTGAGTGGGGTGTCCATTATCTGCACAGTTCAGTAGGAATCCAGCTGTGTGTTATTTTGTTTAATAATAAATGCTGGTCAAAACTCTTATTTATCACTGTCATACATATGCTTTAATCTATTAATGGTTTGAGGTATTTTTTTTTTATTCACATAATGGGTTAGGGATATCCATGGAGTGTGTAATCCCATAGATTAATGACTTCCTGTAAAAACAAAATCCTCCCAAACTAGGTTATTGTGGTCTGGCCTTATCAAACTGTTTGTCAGTTAGCATAATGTTTATTACAGCATTATTATTAGGCCTACTTATATGAGAATGTTTTCCATCACAATGTAAACAATTTCATTGTCCTTTGAAATGTTTGCTTGATCCAGTGTGTGTGCATGTGCGTGTGCGTGTTTTGAGGCATTTCTCTAGTTTTGTGACAATAGATTTAGTCTATATAAACATGAGGGTATAAGGGATACAGATAGACTTGTCTTCCTGCAATCTTAGATATAATGAAATGCAAGGGAATCACTACATTATTATGTACTACCCTATGCCTATTTTGGCCTAAACATTGTCCCTCTTAAAACGATGCTGTTGCATAATAGTTAGGCTTGGATGGGACTATGGGTGATTTTTGCACTTGTGCATGGGAAGTGTTAGTCAAGGTGGGGGGAATGGCATGTTAAAACGCTTATGATGTATTTGTTTAACTTTGCTGCTTGCTGTTTATCATAGCTGGGAGTTGCTTAGGAGGCAATTTTTCCATACATGCACACATATACTTTGCAGAACTGTACTTTCTTTATAAAGTACTGTGAATTCATTTATGTCTGTGGGTCTGTTGTAAGCTTAAGTATGCTGGTGTGGAATGGGATATATTTCTAGTACTTATGAGTTGTAGCCTGTACTAAAAGCAAGTCAAGGCTACTCACCCCAAAGGCAGGCTGATTGAAATGATGGGGGAGGAGGTACTTCTAAAATCACAAGCTAATTTTGGTTTCATTATAGGGATAACCCATGTCAGATATGTAGTTTGTTAGCTTGTTTTGGTGGAATAATCACAACTAAACACATTGCATTCAGTTTCTGATGATGAAATAATAAATTCAGTGTTTGGGAAACCTTACTAGGGTGTCCTGATTGTTAAGTTAGCTGGAGGTGCCAGGTCAGTTGATATGTCAAAGAAGAAAACAGTTCGTGTGTGTATGTATATTAGCTCAGTGCAAAACAGAAGGTAGGAGGTTCGTTTTTGCCTGGATTTACCTACTTTTCAATAGCCTTTGTCCAGATTTTTTATGTCTACAAGTTCAGAGCTTTTCAGATAGCCAGTTTTAAACTGACAGCGTAGAAGCACTCTTGAAAAAAATGTCATGCAATTGCAGTATAATGACTGCTTTTAAACAATGTTTCTCCCTCTTCTTTACTTTTGTATGTTTTAGAATGTTTTAACATCACTTTTTAATATGTTTATACATATAGTTTTATAAACTGATGCTGATACAGTGTCCTGTAATCATTTGCCATGCACTTTTATATTATGAATAGTTCCTATAAGTGAGATGGTTGGCTAATACATATATTATTTAAACATTGCCATTCTATTTGCATCCTGATACCCGATGAAACATTATTTGATATTAAAGTTTGTATATGTGTACATATTTTATTAGATTGTCAATGAATTCAGTGGTTACCCAGATTAGATTATTGTTGGATTCAAAAAGGGGTTATCTGGTAAAGAAAGCCATTTGGCCATTTTTCCATAATAGGCAAGAGGTTCCCAATTCAATGTCAGCATGTTGCCCAGTAACAAAATGTACCACATGTGAATGCAGTACTCTTTGGGTGTGGCCTACTTAAAGTATATTCTTGTGCTTCTCAGTAAAATACCTTGCACAGAAGACTTGCATAGTATGGCAATTCATAGAATTTCAATGTTTTGCAAGGACCCTGCAGAGCAGTGCATGATGTACGTACGGGCAGGACATTAATAGCAGTATTATGCCTATGCTTTCCTATGGCACAATAAGTGCAGGCTGAAACAGACCAGGCACACCCTGCCAGATTGCTGATCCAGTTAATGTATATGTGTGTATGAGAGTGTGTGTGAGAGGGTATGTCAGTGTGTCTGCACACAGAAAGAAAGAATTTGAGTGGGTGCTGTAATTAAACATGCACAACCATTTAGTATAAGTGTTTATATGTGCACATGCAACCGTTGTCTGATATTGGTATGACTGAAGAGTACAGGGATGTAAGGTGTGGTGGCACTGGGTATGTGGATGTCATTCTTTTTGCATGTATGTATTTATGTGACTGCATGTTTTTGCTTGTGAGTGTCTGAGTTTGAGTGTCTACATTTATGTGTAGGTTTGTGGTACCCACTGTAGGGAGATTAGAGAAGAGCATAGCCAGAAATCCAGAGCAACTGCACTTTGCTTGGCTATTTTTTATCAGATAGCCACTGTGTTAAGTATATTTTGCAAGTACTGTTTGTATGTGTGTGTTTTCAGTGTGTGTGTGTGTGTGTGTGTGTGTGTGTGTGTGTGTGTGTGTGTGTGTGTGTGTGTGTGTGTGTGTGTGTGCACGTGTGTGCACGTGTGTGTGTTTGTGTGTGTATGTGTCATTGTTTGCTCCTAAGTGTATGAGTATGTGTTTTCATACGCATGTGTCTTTTGAGGGGATGAGCTGCACTGCTTCTTTCCACAGGATGGTAGGGCACTCAGGTGAGCAATGCACAGTCATTCAAATTTAGATTTAATTAGCTGTATCACTACAGCACATGATTATGAATCAAGTTTTAGCACAGCAGCACAACCCAGCTTATATGTGCAGCACAAGTTCTGCTGCTGGTCTGGCTTATTTGAATTCTACTTCTACTTTTCTCCAAGTTCTTCTGTTCATTTTTTTCAGTATTTTTCTTCTCTCTATCTTCTTTTGTAAAATATTGTATGTATTTTGTGACAAAACCCACCATTTCTCACCTTCTCATTGTTTCCTTTTAAAAGTTTTTCTTTGCTTTTATGTGGCACCACAAACACATCTTCAGTTTTCTGAATTTCTACTTACCATTTTATTTCATTGTCACTTTCAGCATCTGGCCTGTTCTCTCATCTTCTTCTGTAAGTTTTACATATTATACTTTTTCATTCCATCATAAGACATCCACAATTCCTAAATCTATGTCCTTTCTCTTAAAAACACTACATTGAATGTGTACTGTGTGATGATATGAGGTAGTGCCATCTGTGCCAGGGAGAGTAGGGCAGTGCATGAGTAACATATGCCAGCATAGCTAGCTGGAGTTTTGTAAAGAATTTTATGTCATTTTGCAATTACACAGATTTGGTCAGATGCTTGTGTTAAAAATGAATTTGTAAAGTTGTCAGTGTCAAAAATGCATCAACGGTCGGTCCTGCTGGATAGAAAAGAGATATACATGTATGTAAGACAGTATTATTATAACTGATTAAATGTATATGTTTTAACAAAGAATTCTGGAAGGGAAGAAGTTAATCTCAGTCCAGCTAATTTTGAAAAATAGGTTGAAAATTAAATGGATTGGTTTATGCCATAAAGATGTTATCTTACAGGTCTGATTGCAGCCAGAGACAAAAATGTCTGTGAAAACCAGGACTAGGAATCTTGCTGTATTGTCCTTAGGGGTGAACTAATTGCTACCCTGGAAGGGTGGAAGTTTTAGAAATTATTTTATAGCTTTCAGATGCTGCAACAGATCTTAGCAAAGCTCTGGGTGTGCATTGTATCAAAGTCAAGTGACCAGATGTGATGTAATTCTATAACCAGCTATGAAATTATTTGTTTTTAGATATTAGTGAGAGATATTCCAGAACTCTTGCAGCATCACTTTGTTTTTCGGAACCTGACAGGAAAGATCTCACACAGATATTTCACACAACCTCACACCTCATCTTGCCTTGCTGTAATAAACAACTCAACACACCTCACCTTGCCTTGCTATCATAAGCAACTCAACCTTATTCATCTTGCCTTGCTTTAGTAAGTAATCAGGGTATAGTAATTCTTTAGAGTAGTCAGGAAAATATAGTGAGATTGGCTAAGTGCTGTTTTTTTCTATCTGTGTGAATCAGTCCAACTGTCTTATTTTTTATGCCTCCTGTGATTGAAACTTCAGTGTTTATTGTAACTAGATATTTAGTATTCTCATGTTTTCTATTTTATTATTTATTATTAAATATTAAATATTTATATAACGTTCATTGTGGCTGGTCTTTTAGAGAATACTTTTAACACTTTGAGTACTTATACTTATTTTAGTGACACTATGGCCACTCTTGAAAGCCTTGCTGTTTTGGTCAAACCCTACCATTTGTATTAATATTAATTTTACTCAGTATAATTAGATACCCTTGTAAGAGCCTTAGAGTAGCTCACTGGTGGCAGCATAATTACGTTATAGTCTAGGCAGAGGGGGCACAGCTGGTTAATCTGTGCTGCCAACCTTTCCCAGGTAAATGTGGATGTGTGTGCATGTGCGTGTGTGTGTGTGTGTGTGTGTGTGTGTGTGTGTGTGTGTGTGTGCGCGTGTGTATATGTTTGTGTGTGAAAATTAAATATCCAAGTATGTGTTCCAGCTACTGGGAACAGGGATACAGAGCTCCAAAGTGGTCATTGTGGAGTCTTGTTTGGGGCCTGGAGAGAGACAGATCCCAGCCCCATGTCTGGAGTGTGCTCCCTGTGTGCTCTTAAGGGAAATTGTGCTTAGTGCAGACAGCTGCATCTAAAAATACTGTGTGTATCCATATTTGCTCCTAGTGGCCATCCCTCACCAATATCCATGGTGAGGATTGAGGCTCCTTGATTACCGATCTGAAGTAAGGACCTTCACATACTGTATGATTTCTATGATCATTTTCCCCACAAGCTAAGCATTTAATTGTATTATAGTCATGACTGAAATGCTGTTAATCTGTTTATAACATTGTTTATTTCTGTACACATTTTTTGTCTTTCAATATTAATTTCACTCTTTTAGCTACTGGTTGAGACACTAATATTGCCTGAAAACAAGATATTGAGCTATTTTAATTATTGCTGCTTATAGGTTCATAGGTGTTTACAAGGCTAATGATCACATGGGCCTTTTTAAACCTAGCCATGCATCCCAAATCTCTGACAAGTTCTCGTACCCTGGATAAGTGTAAGCAGAGGCTTGGGAGATTAAACATTTACAAGAAGGAGCCTGGCAGATTAACCATTTACAGGCTGCCTGTGTCCATTAAAGACATAGGTGTTAAACCAAGGATGAATTTCATGTTCCCCATCCAATTGTCCAAGTTATACTTGAATTGGGTTAGGGAGAAACTCTGCTCCACATGGATGTGGAGCCTGTTCCAGAGATGTGATAGTCTCTGGGATACATACTTGTCTCTCCAGCAGGTCCTATGTATATCACAGGCAAGGTTTAAGTCTTTAGAATGGAAATTGCTGGTGCTGTTTGTTTTATGGATATGCAGGAGGTCCATCAGAGTGGGGTCTGACAATGCTTTGTATGCCAGGCACAGATCTCCCGTCAACAGCCTGTAGGAAACAGAATAAAGGGATAGGGCCTTGAGGTGGTTTGTACAGGACATGTTACTTACACCCTGTATTCTTTTAGTGAGGAACTTCTGTCGACATTCCAATTATTGGATATGCCTGGTTATGTATATAACAAAGGGGGTATTGTTCTCAATGACAGGTTTGATGAATGCCGAATACAGGGGAACAATGACTTCCTTGGACCTAGATGCCATACATTGGTTTATAAGTTGCTCAACATAGAATGATTTCCTCACTACTGTAGACACATGATGGTCAAAGGCTAGATTACTGTCTATGTGTGTCCACAAGTCCATGACTACTGGGTCAACTCTTAGGTGTGTGTTGTCATTATGACAGTTACCTGTGGTGGATGACTTCATGAAGGATGCTATTATGCATTTCTTGGCATTTAGTTTTAGTCTATGGCTCTCCCACCAGTTGTTTGTCTGTGTCATCTCTTCCTGGAGAACATTTGTGACAGTGTGGGACTCAATAACAGCTACTAATTTACAATCATCAGCAAATTTAGTCAGCCAGAGGCCATTAACATTGGCCCTGACTTCAGAGAAGTACATGTTAAAAAGAAGGGACTCCACTTATGACTGGCCACTTTGTAGAGGTGGCCTTCCCAATTCTAACTTCCTGGTTCCTGATGTGAGCCAGTTGGCTATCAACCAGGTGACAAAAGGGTTTGTACCTAACCTCTTGAGTTTGTTAACTATGCTTGAGTGGGTATTGTGTCAAATGCCCTGGCCAGGTTAAGGTAAGCAGTGTGAACCATTTTGCCCTCATCCATTGCTTTGGTGACCTTCTCAGAGAAGTCCTCCCACATTGAGTAGGCGTGACCTGCCCTTGACAAAAACCAAACTGGGTTGGGTCCATTATCTGGAGGTTTACTATATCATTACTGATCCTTTCCATGATAATTCTTTCCATGGCTTTGCATATGAGACTGGTAAGACCTATGGGTCTGTAGTTTCCAGGATCTGTAGATGGCCAGCCTTTGTGCAGAGGGATGACTGTTGCTGTTCTCTATTCATGAAGCACAAAGCCTCTTTGGAGGTTACAGTTAAATAGCAGTTCAAGAGGACATGATAGGTCATGTTTCATGCTATTTAGAAGGCATCCTGAGATATTGTCTGGGCTCATTAATGCAGTATTCTTGGCCTTAGAGACAGCATTATGGACCTGTTCCCCTGTGATAGCAAGGGGGAGTTATATCTGATGGTATTTCCTGATGGAAGGTTGAGGGGAAGAGAAGGATAAAGTTGGAGCTGAATTTGTCAGCCAGTAGGTTTGCTGTATTTTCTGGCTCAATATAGGTGACTCCATTTACAATGGGCCCTGTACACAATTGTATATTGCCTTTGAGTTTGCAGACATAGCTAAAAAATGCCTTGTGGTTGTCCTTGTCTTAGGAGGCCAAATTTTACCTCAGATTTGACTTTGGTAGACTTTATTTGCCCTCTGCATTGTTTGATTAGTTTGAGAGTGCTTTTATCCTTCTGGGTGCTGCACCTCTTAATTTTTGCAATGATTTTCTTCCTTCTGTTAACACAGCCTGCAAATTTTGTGATTTCACCAAGGTGGCTTGTTTTCTGAGTTAGCTCTGTACTTCTTCTTGGGGTACAACTGCCTCTGCACAGCTATTAACATGCTTGTACAGGGTTTCTGTGAACAGTTCTGCATAGGCAGCAGTGTTCTCATGGTTTATGGGGGCTTGAAATGTTGCTGGGTTATCACTTAATAGCAGGAAGGCAGCCTTAGAGTAGTTCTTGAATATTCCAGGGTTAGCTGAGGTTCCAAGTTTTATTTTTACTTCAAAGGAGACCATTTTGTGGTCTGACCTTTACCAGAGAAGACATTACACTAGGGGGTGTACTGCACTCTCCCATATTAGTGAGGACCAGATCCAGTATGGTTGCACACCTGGTTAGCGTATTTGGGAATCTGGCACAGGGAGATTGTGCTTACAAAATTCAGAAATCTCTGTGTCTGTACATTTGGTGTCATATAGGATTCCCAGATAATAGTAGGGTAATTAAAGTCACCCATGAATATGGCATTGGGTTGGATGGTGAGCATTTCCAATAAGTTTAAAAACATGGCATGGGTTTCCTGGGTCATACAGGGGGACATATAGCTTGCAAGGAAGTGGTAATGGATTTTGCCAATGTTAATTTGAACATGGAGAAGCTCAAGTGCATTGTCCTGTTTGACCAGACTTGAGGTATATTTATTTCTGATGCAAATCAAGATGCCTCCACCTTTAGTCCCTGTCTGTGTAATAGCTGGTCTAAGTGTGTGGAAGGCATTATAACTTTGCACTGTCAGTGTGCTCTCTATGGCTTTAAACCATGTCTCAGTGAACACACAGACATCGGCATTCTCTAGGGTGAACATAACTTCAAAGGAGTGGAGTTTTTTGTTTAGACTCCTAGTATTGAACCCTAATACCTTTAGATTTTCTTGGTTTTGATTTGCTATGTCTAGTAAGTTTAAGGGAAAGTTCTCCCTGCATTGTTATAAACTGACCACTAGATACAAAACAAGATCATTTTAATAAAATTTATTTTATAAAAATATTTTTGCCAAGGTCTTTTTCCAGTCCTTGCATAAACATAATTCATACCACATTCTTCTGTGATAAAGAAAATGCAGATTTGTATACCCAGTCAGACACTCCATCTCATCTATAGCCTATTTTAGAGTACCATCTCTTACCATCTCTAACCATCATGTCATTGCTTTGGTCTCCTTTGCTTATCCAATTCCCCTAACACATTTCTTCCTTCCTTCCTCCCTCAACCTGCATTCCACACACTTCAACTGCTGCCCGCCCCCCTCTCTCTCTCTCTCTCTCTCTAATTAGAAACACTTTCCTTATTTACCTGGCCACTGCCTACCATGCTATGTACATTATTCAGGTTTGGTGCAATCACCTCTAGCACATATGTCATCATTGGCTCTTGAATCAGTGTCAGCACATCTGCAATCTTCTCAGACTGTTGCAGCACCTCTTGATCTTCATCCTGCAAAACCAAAATGTCACTCATACTCTCTAACGGAAAAGAGTAAGGGAATTTCAGTGATAACTTGAACAATTTCCCTTAGTCAATATGAAAAGTACTTCAGGTCTCCCTTGAACATAGGCTGTGCCTAGTGGGGATAACCTTGTCAACAACAGCAAATAAACCTTTGAGGCCAAGATGAGTTAGTGTTAAAAAGTGAAGTCCCTGCCTTCTTCACTATTTCATCAAGATCATTCCAATAGCTTAGCTGTAGATTATCAGAGCTGTTGTATTTCTTAAATAACTAGATGTTAGAATCATTCCATAGGTACTGATATGAGAGGGAATATTATTGTAATGGATAGGAACATGTATGTCAGAAATATAAATTATCTGAATAATGCTAATTTTTAAAAGTGCTTCTTCATGTGATATTTTGATCTAAGAGGCAGACTGAGGTATTTTACATTTTTATTTATTTATTTGTTTTCATTTTGCTTAGCAGGGTAGATCACTGATCACCAAATGACTCATTCTTTTTAATTAGCAAAGGATTATTATTTTTGAAAGTATCTTCCTGCATATTTCCAGTACATTATAGTTCTCCCAAACTGCAAAAAGAGTTGAATAACCCACCAATTCATACCTACTGTGCTGGGTATCTGCCTTTTCACACAAATTTACCAAGGTAGTCGTATCAGCATTTTTACATGCTTTTTGAATGATCTGGGACATATCATAAATATATTGGATATTTACTTCAGTTTCTTTCGGGGTGATTTTTTTACCATATTTTTTTCCTTGTCTCTTTCGAGTTATTGTTTCACTCTGCACATTATAGCTGTTATTATACACTTTTTGGATAATAGATTTTTTTTTTTTTGCTAAAGATGTGTTTTTTTCTCCTACCTTTTGTATTGAGATACTGTTTTAATATATCTTATTTTTGGCCCCTACATGACCTAGACCATCAGTCTGTATCCTATAAGCTTTTCTTTCATGCAAAAGTAATCTGCTTTCCTTTTGAACTGCAGTTACCTGGGGCTTGCTGAGCAGACATGGCTAACCATGGCCTGGTATCACTCAAAGAGTCCATTGAGATTTTTTTGTTATACAGTAAACTCTCGGTTAACTGGCACCAATGAGGATTTATAGATGCCGGATAGCTGTAGTTTCTGGTTGCTTGAGAGTTACTATTAAAAATAGGCTTAATACTGTACCCTATGCTATTTGCTGGTTTGACTTGCTCTTAGGTTGGGGAGAGAAGGAATTTATTCCTATCTTCCTTTTTAAAACTCTAAAACTCTAAAAACCTAAGGTATGTTTCTGCAGGTGGGGAACAGAAACTGCAACACATTAAAATTGTACTGTATTTCTTCAATTTTTTTTCTGGTTGCTTGAGTTCTGGTTAACTGAGAATTTACTGTATGTATCTAACTACTTTCTCATTGGCTAGAAAGTAGGGTGAAATGATTGCAACACGGTCCAAAGAGAATGCATGCTAGAGTACACCTGCAGCTCCAGGTAGATTGCTTACACTTCTTGGTAAGTTAGCATCCCCCACCAAGTCTCAAATACAAGAGCTGTATTGCAAGGCCTGGTGGCCCTGTGACAGGACTTTTACACACCCTGGGATGAGTGAGCTTCTTGACTGGATCTTGTAGTATCTGAATTACTAATTGAAGCCAGATCATCCATACCATACCATATTCCCAGCAAAAAACTTATTTTCTAGCTGAACTGGCAAGATATTGTTTATTTTTGTTTAAAGCTGAATATTTTATTCCAACTCTTAAGGCATGGCTCTAAGGATGGCAGAGGCTCCCATGTATGATTTTACATACTTTATTTGGGCTGTGGAGACATATTTCTGAACAAGAATAACCACTTTAAGAGACATACTACCTTTTAAAAGCATTTATTGATTAAATGTGGAACAAAACAAGACACAAAATTCACCTGAACAATCCAAACCTAAGCCATAAGAAGTGAACAGTGAAAATACTTTCTTATAAAAATCACATTTATTTAATCCACATTAAGCACTTTTGTCCCACAAAGGGACTTCATCAGAATGAAAAAAAAAACATTTCAAATACATAGGCACCTTATATACTCTTGAAGCCCCTCCTATTTCATTGAACAAGTTAAGCTAATTAAGTATGAACCATTAAAACTTAAAAGTATAGTGCTGAATACATTGATTACCTGTACACTGATAAAAAAACAAGAAAGATGCATAAAACCAATGAAACTAGTTCACAAATTGAATAGTTTCAATCTGATCAAGATTGAAACCAGAAAAGTTAAACCCCAAATCAAAAACATTGATTAACAAAATAACTATGTTTATTTATTTATATTTGTTGACCGGGAGTATCCGACTGGATGTAGGTCCATTTTCAGCGGAGGCCCGGGGAGAAAAGCTCCACAGTTAAAATAAACAGACAGTAGTTACATTGGATTACATAGCGATTAACAATTTACATAGCAATTACTTACAACATATTTACAGATGAAGAACATAGTACATCAGTAGACAACTAGAATCTTTATCTGTGAAGTACATAACAGACATTAACAAATGTTACAAGAAGAAGTTCCTGCTGTATAATAAGTACTGGCTTATGAGCATCTGAGCTTGCTATAATCAAAGTAGTTAGTGGAGTGGAAAGAAAGGTAGTGGTTGGATGGGGAGGGTGATATTAGAGTGGGAGTTGCAAGGGCATAGCCAGCATGTTTTTAGATGCACTTTTAGTAAAGTTTTGAAGTGGGTGCATGATGGTATGGAGGTAATTGTGGGTGGGAGGGAGTTCCATAATTTGGCTATGGTGCAAGAGAATAGTGCTTCACCAGCAGAGTTATTGGCTTTAGTGATCTGCAAGTGATTTTGTTGCTGGATCTTAGTGGTCTGGTGGTGCGATAGGGTTGGAGTAGATTCTGGAGGGATGGGACATTTAGTGGATGATTTACTAGTTTGTGGGTGAGTGAGAGTTGATACCATTGAAGGAGGTGAGGGAGTTCAAGCCAGCCCAGTTCAGCAAGTGAAAGACAGTGGTGACTACGGTAGGATGCCCCTGTGGCGAATTTGGCAATTTTGTTGTAGCAGGTCTCTAGCTTGTTTAGATCGCATTGCCTTAGGTTGATATATATATTGTACAGGCATAAAGTAGGGTGGAAATAAGGTGGGAATTTGCTATTGAAATCTTTGCTGCTTTGGTGAGAAGTTACTTATTTCTGTATAGTGCTCCTAGTTTTTTGTGGACTTTTTTTATGGTCAAGGATATGAGAATGTCAAATTTTAGTTTATTGTCTATTTCCACTCCTAGCAATTTGGTGTGTTCAGTTGGGTATGTAGGGTGTTGTCTTTTGCTGTAATGTTAAAGTGAGAGTTGTTTTGAGTATGTTTGGTGGGTTGGAAGATAAGTAGTTTAGTTTTGTTTGGGTTAAGTATTAATTGGGCATCGGATAACCAAGTTTCTACAGAGGAAAAGGCTTCCTGTGTGACTTTTTGCAGTTTGGGTAGGGACTGGGCTGAGCAGATGATGGTTGAGTCATCTGCGTATTGTATGAGTGTGCCATGTTTGGTGGCAGAGGCTAGATTATTGGTGAAAATAGAGAAGAGTAGGGGTCCAAGGATGGATCCTTGGGGAACCCCTATGGAGACAGGTAGTTGGGGAGATATGTTATTCTGCCATACAACAGATTGTTGGTGGTCAGACAGGTAACTCTGAAACCAGTTGGTGACTGACTGTGAGAAGGATAGGTTATTGAGGACAGAGATAAGTTGTTTGTGTGGGACCATGTCAAATGGTTTAGATAGGTCTAGGAAAGTAGCAGAGGAGAGATAGCCATTGTTTTTATGCTGAAGGATAGTGTTAGTAAAGGAGAGTAAGGCAGTGGTGGTGCTATGGTTTGGTCAGAAACCATGCTGAGTATTGGAAAGGAGGTTGTTAGTAAGAAGGTAGTCTGAGACCTGAGAGTGTATGCATCTCTCTAGTATTTTGGAGAGTGGAGAGAGAATAGCTATGGGGCAGTAATTGGTTAGTTCTGTGGAGGGTCCGCCTTTGTGGAGGGGAATTATATGTGATACTTTCCACAGTGTGGGAACGTAACTTTCTGACAGAGATCGGTTAATCAAGATGGATACTGGGTAGGCCAGAGCATCAGCTGCGATTTGTAGGTATTCACTTGGGAGGTTGTCTGCTGCTAATCTGGTGGGCTTAAGTTTAGTTAAGAGTTTTTTTATGTTGGAGGTAGGTACAGGGAAAAAGAGTAGGCAGTGGGGAGATTACTAGTTGAAGGTGTGGGTTGGAGGGGAGGGAGTTGTGTTGTTTAGCTAGTGATAGTATGGTTTGTGTGAAGTGTGTGTTGAATGAGGTAGCAATATTTTCTGAGGAGTGAGGGATGTTAGGAGGAGGGGTACTGACTTTACCTGGGTGGAGGATGGAGTTTGTGGAGGACTAGAATTGTTTGGGGCTGTGTTGAGAGGAGTCTAGGGCAGACTGGTAGTATTGGAATTTGTCCTGTTTTATTAGCTTTTTTACTCTATTGCATAGTTCTAGGAATTTCTGTCTAGTTGAGGGGGTTTTGGTTTTGCGCCAGTGCTCCCAGGCTTTATCCCTGTTTTTCATTTCTGACTTAGTGGCTTTCTGTAGCCATGGGGAGGGTTGTGCGTTGATTCTGGAAATTCTTATGGGTTCATGGTAATTAAGGATGCTCAGGAAGGTAGTATTAAAAAATTCAACTGTGTCATCAAGACTGAGGTACTTTAGAGGATGCCAGTTACATTCTTTGAGGGATGAGACGAATGTGAGTGGGTTAAAGTTTAGTTTAAGTATTTGACGGTAGATGACAGGTTTAGCTTGGTATAGGTATTTTTTGAATAGGAATGTTGGGGAGTGATCACTGAGGCTATCTGATAAGCAGCCTGTTATATATGACTGGGGGTTCTTACTGACTAGTATCCAGTCCAGGGTAGTGTGCTTGCTGGAGTTTTTATTTATCCTGGTTGGCGACTGGACTAGTTGGGTGAAGCCATGAAGGTTTACATGATGGGTTGGATGGTTGCCAGAACAGGATTGCCAGTCAATATTGAAATCACCTAAAATGATAGTTTCATGGGGGAGATGGTGGGTAGACCAGCTGAGGAGGTTTTCTAGTGGAGGGATGTTTTGGCCAGGTGGGAAGTAGCATCCAATTATGTTGATGGTTTTGTTTTGGTTTATTTTGAGGTTGGTATATATTATTTCTTCATTGCCTATTTGTGGAGCTGATGATTTTAAGATCTGGATGTTTAGATGCTGTTTAAATATTATAGCTACACTGCCTCCTTTCTTGTTTAGCTGGTCTACTCTTAGTATGCCATAACCTGTAGGGAGTATTTGCTCACTGGTAATGTGAGGTTTTAGCCAGGTTTCTGTCAGAATGACTATATCTGGGGAGTATAAGTCTATGGTGGCATGGAGTTCATTGACTTTGTTGGATATACTTCTAATATTTAGGCTTAGTAGAAGGAAGTCACTTGGCTTCTTTATTGGCTGTAATATGGGAGAAGTTGTGGTTTCTAGTCTGATTATGAGGATTGGGGTTGGAGATGGTAGGGCCAGGGTTGGGGTGGATATCTCCACTTAGGGCTAGTTTAGATATGCATGAGGTTATTAGTTTTCTCAGTTTTTGAATGTGTTTGTTTATAAGGGAAACTTTATGATTGTGCTCTTTGGGTAATAGGTATGGTGGGAGGGTTACTGTGTTAAGTTGTAGGGATGCTTTATGTTTGAGTAATATAGTTGGTAGAATATGTGGGGGTGCATAGGGATGTTTCTTGAGTTGGTGGGAGGGGAGCTGAGTGAGGGTGAGACATGAGTGGTGGTGCGAGTAGTAGTACAGTGGTAGTGGTTGAATGGGGGAATGATGGAGCTTTGGTAGGATGTAAGATATGCAAGGAGAGTGCATGCCATGAGCATAGGTAAGGTATGCTTGTACATGTTAGTTGAGGAGGTGTGATAGTAGTTCATAGGTTCATAGGTTCATACTAGGCTATCTGCCCGAGGGCATTTACAAGCCTAGCCCATCGTTTTGTGGCTTACGCCACCCCTTTAGTATGGGGAACTATACCCATTATTTTGCTGTGCCTCTGTCGAGCAGTGACACTGAGGTAATCCCTGGGGTATATCTGCGATCTCCCATCCATTGGTCAAGATTTCTCTTGAACAAGGCCAGCGAGGTGCTCTGCCTCACATGTACCGGGATTTTGTTCCACAGCATAGGGAGTCTTTGGGTGATGAATCTATCCCTCCAGCTGATGGATCTAGATTTTTGAGGTGACGCATATTCATCACATCTGGGTTTGCCATGCCCTTGTATGTTAGGCAAAGCTCACCTCTGAACTGAATAGAGCTGGAGTTCTTTCAGTCAGGCAGCATAGGACAGATTTTTGAGACCCTTTATCCTTTTGGTGAGGAACTTTTGTGGCCTCTCCAGCTGCTGCAAGTGTCGGGTCAGATACATTCGAATGGGGCATTGTACTCAATCATTGGTCTGATGAGTGATGAGTAAAGGGAGACTATGACCTCCCTTGATCTAGATGAGAATCCCTTCATGATAAGGTGGGCAATGTAGAAGGTCCTCCTAACTACCTTAGCTACATGGGTGTCGAATGACAGACTACTATCAACCTGGGTCCCCAGGTCCCTGATAACTTCTTCTGTGGTCAGTGGATTGCCACCTATTTGGTAGCTAGGTAACCTTGTTTTGGTATGACTATGCATTTTTGGCATTTAACTTTAGGCCGTGGCTCTGGCACCAGTTATCCGTTCTGTGAGACCCTTCTGAAGGATATCTGTGTCAGAAGTGTTTAGTTTGCAGTCATCTGCAAACTTTGTCAGCCATAACCCTCCTGTGTTTGCTTGTACTTCGGAAAAGTAGATGCCAAACAAGAGTGGGCCCAGGACTGAGCCCTGTGGGACACCACTTGTGACAGGCTTTGAGTCTGACATGGCGCCAGCAACTCTGACCCTGTGGGTTCTGTCACTTCAATCAGTTTGCAACCCATCTTGTGATGTAT
The DNA here is from genome assembly GCF_019279795.1 of Protopterus annectens. Lineage (NCBI taxonomy): Eukaryota > Metazoa > Chordata > Ceratodontiformes > Protopteridae > Protopterus > Protopterus annectens. Next base: position 713,757,611 of record NC_056737.1, read on the forward strand.
GGGTTAACATTTAAGCTGATGAGTTTTTCAATGATACCCGAGTGGGGTATTGTATCGAAGGCCTTAGCCAGATCGAGGTAGGCTGTATGGACTGCCTTTCCCTCATCAATGGCTTTGGTGACTGTTTCGAAAAAGTCAACCAAGTTTAAAAGGCATGATCTGCCTTTGACAAAGCCAAAGTGGGTTGGATCCAAAGTCTGCAGATTCCCTATGTCTTTATTTATGAGGTCCATTATGATCCTCTCCATGGCTTTGCAGATAAGGCTTGTCAAGCTAATGGGCGGTAATTTCCAGGGTCGGTGGAGGCACCGCCTTTGTGAAGTGGGACCACAGTTGCAGTGCCACCCCTGGGTATGTATCCAGAGGTAAGACTTTGATTAAACAGCTGTCCTAGCTGTGGGTTTAATTCCTCATTGAGTGTGGAGCACACAGCCGGGACACCATCAGGTCCCATGGATGCTGTGTTTTTGCTTTGGAGAGAGCAGTTCTCACTTGGGCTGGAGATGTTTGGGGGCTGCAATCGTTTATAGATATCTCCTTTGGCAGGGGAGAAGTTTGCACTGAACCTGTCAGCCAGTATGTTGGCAATGTCTGTAGGATCAGTAATCTTCACATCATTTTGAACTAGTTCTGAGCATATCTGGGAGTTTCCTCCTAGGTTTCTAACATAGCTAAAGAAGGCCTGGGAAGATGGAGGAGGTAGTGTTGGGTTAGTGCTGTGGTTGGCTACTGGAAAGATGGGAGGGGTTTGTGAGTATAATAAAGGTGGGACCACTGGGGGCGGGAGGGAATAGGGAGCAGGGTGGGGAGCGAAGCGGGTAGAGACCCTGTTAGTTGCTCTTATGTATGTGTATGTGTAGTTAAAATGGGGGGAAAATTAAAAATGAATATTTACAATGTATAAGATCAAGGCCACACTAAGATGTAAAACTTGGCAATGGCAGAAACCTGTAATCAATGCTCCTACAACATAATAAAAATAAATTTAAAAGTACGATAAAAAAATCACAAATAAAAAGAAGGTTTGAGTCGCAAGATGCTGCCCATGTCCATTGGTAGAATTAAGTTTTAGTTGCCACCTTAGTTTTGAGCTCTAAGAAGTCCTTCCAGGGGCTCCACTGGCCAGTGTTGTCAACACAATAGCATATCATTTAAAACTGTGGGACTTATTCTACTTAATAAGTTTAAAAAGAATGTTCTGCTCATCGTTCTTGTCAACATTGTAAATGTGCCAGTAAATTCTAGTTCTAATGGGGTTCACAGTTTTACCAATATAGAAAGTGGGAAAATGAAACAAAACACAGGCTCTGATCTAACTTGAACCACTCACTGTAGTTTATTGTAAAGCGCTTTTCATCAACACTAATGGAAAACTTCTTCAGACAACAAGGTACAACATGAATTGGTTTGGCAACTTAGGTTAAATTCATATACTCTACCAGGCTTAAATGAAGTCACCTCTTTAGCATGCATCCTTAAGTTAAGAAGTTTACTTAGATGACTTGCTTTGTGTAAGAAAATAGTTTTTAACAACACTGTTTTAATTGTTCTTAACAATACTGTTTATTTTATCAATCATCTACGTTAGTTGAAATGTGTATCTTAAAGTATTATACTTACTAACAGTTTCTTGTACATTTAACATACACATACACATACATATACATTTTTTTCGTCAAGATGTTTTAGGTGGACACTTTCTCTTCACCTTTTCTGTGTCACACACAGTCTTTTAGGCAGTTACAGTTGTTTGGTAATTTTTGCCTTGTTTTGCACCGGAACACAATGTCCATTTTAAAGTGTTTATTTATTTATTTATTTATTTATTTATTTATTTATTTATTTATTCATTATTGTTATATACAGTAGTATATATGAGTATTTGTAATAAGATTGCTGCTTTAGTAAGAAAAGTATAATTTTGGTTTAACACTTTCTATTCAGAATTTTTGTTGAGTGTCAAGTCTGCAACAGGATTTTTATGTTTTCTAATTGATTGATTCTTTGAGTAATTAGGGTAATGAGTTGATTGTTAATGTTGCCACCCTTTTAGTTTTAAAAGGAGTGCTTTGTTGTACCTTGTTGTCTGAAGAAGTTTTCCATTAGTGTTGACGAAAAGTGCTTTACAATAAACTGCAGTGAGTGGTTCAAGTTAGATCGGAGCCTGTATTTTGTTTCATTTTCTCAAGTTTCTTTGTAGTTTTTCTGGGTTTACAATATAGAAAGTGGGGCAGACCTGGCATTGTGCCACATACAATACCACAAAGCTCAAACAGTAAAATTTCTGCTTCAGGAAGACATCACCATAGCCTGCAATATTAAAAATGGAGCCCTCCTTAATAAATCCACATTGATTACAATGCCCACATTTCATCATGTAACAATTAAAAGTGGTGGGCATTGTTTTTTTCTATAAGAAATTTTAATGATATGCCCTTTTTGTAAACAATACTAGGGGAGGGACTCAGAACATGAAACTGTTCACCAGCCATGGAAAACAATGTTCCGGTTTTTAGTAATCCTGCCTTCTGTGTGGAGTCTGCATGTCCTCCCCGCGGTCGAGTGGGCGTTCGAAAGACATGTGTTGAATGGGTGTGCCTTCGTTGAAGGTTGGACATTGGGCTGGCAACTCGACACCATAAAAACCAACTGCCAATCATTAGCAGACTGGAGTTCCACTGTGGCGACCCCTAACCGGGAAAAAGCCGAAAAACAAACAACAACAACAACAACAGACTTAATGTCTGGAAAGTCCAAATTAAATGTGAGAACCAGGGACTTTCCATAGTTACCCAAGGTCATTACTTGGACATTACTACCAGTGCAAGTAACCCCTTTCCTGAGCAAGGGAAAGAAAATAGACTGGTCCCATTTCAGTTAAACCTCTCCCATAATAACATTCAGAAGGTTGAGGCGGTAGCCCAGTGTCTCTAAAATATTTATTAATTTTGTGCTCTCCTGGAGAAAGGTCTCCTGTTGTCAAATCATGCAGGAAAGCCTAACCATCTGGTCCTTGACCAGTGCCTTCTTTTGATGTAGTGGATGCCAACTGGAAAAGTGCAGTAAAGAGTTAGAATAAGATGGCTTCTTACAGATGTTTGATTCAAAACAATAACTGTGTCTGTTTTTAGAGATTGTAACATTGAGGAAGTTAATGCAGTCAATGGAGTAGTTCAAGGTAAATCTGGGAAATCCAGTGCTGTCATTCAAGTAACAAATAAAATTCATTGAGCTTTTCAAGGCCACCAGTCCAAAAATGATGATGTCATCCAAGTAGCAACCACACAAACTCTACAAGTTGCTGTAAGGAGATTGAAAAACAAAGTTAAATTCTCAATGTGCCATTACTAGGTTGACAAAGATCAGTGCACAGGTACTTTGTCTAAAAAACTGCTCCACATAATAGCTAAAATTGTTCACCAGGACAATTTCCATTAAGTCCCTGAGTAGCTTGATCTTACCATGGTCCAGTGTACTTTGAAAACAAAAATAGTCATAGAACCACTCCAGGCCCAAATTGTGAGCAATAACTGAAAAGAGGTACTTGACATCCATGTTAACAAAAATAATATCATCACTGTGTATGTCCCTGGAAACTCTTTTCAAAAATTCAGTGTTACCCACCACCTCTTTCAAATGCAAATCAATATAACAGGCCAAGGTGGAAGGTTTTGAATCTTTAGCATCTACAATTGGGTGCAACAGTGGATCATATATGTCCTTATGGACTTTGCGAATGCTGAATACAGTGGGGGTTTTGGATCCAAAACCCTTAAAATTCAAAGTCACTCTGTGAAATAAGGCCTTATGCTAAAAAAATCTTCCAGCTTGATGCCAATTTTGTGATAGGCAATTATCCTTTTGTTAATTGACACCTCTTAATATGTGTCACCATAAAGCATATTAAACATTTTGTTAATGTAGTCTTTGGTGCTCATAACAACAAGGCTATGCCCCTTATCAGGCTTCATAAGCCTAACTTGTCTATTGTCTATAATATGCCTCAACAATGACTGTTCGTCCTTTGTTAGATTGAATCTATCCCAAGTCCATTTGAAAAGCAATAAATGTCTAATGTCAGACTCACACATTTTCTCAAAAAAATGTAATTATAGGGTGCACTGGGGGGGGGGGGGTTGAAAATACTGGGTTTGAAACATTGATTAGAGATGCTGGGGCCTGACTGGCTCCTGTGGGCAAAATAAACACCTAAGCTTATAGGTAAAAAAATCTTAATTCAATAAGGGCATCTTCCACACGAGCTCTTCTGGAAGGTACAAAGGTGAGACCTTTCTCAAACAATTGATTAAATATATATGAGATGGGCTGGTACATAACTAATTTATATTTATTTTTTGGTGCACAACAACAACATTGGAAAATATAACTGACATTTAAAATTTTCACTCAGTTCTCATAATATGAAGATTTCATTTTTTAGATGTTATTATAAGCGTTATAGAAAACTAGTATAGCATTTAAGAAGATAATTGATAATGTGAGTATTAACGATATTGCAACTACTACCCCTTCCCAGCTACTACTCCATTTTCTTGAATCTGATTACACCAAAGAGACAATTATTGAAGCTACCTAAAAACATATTCAGCATTTTAGCCTTCATATATGAGGCTGAATGTATTGTTACAGAGCTTTTACACATGGAGGTAGGATGTGCTCAGAATGACAAAGTAACTATCTCTGCTCTGTGTGACGAGAGCAACATAAAATGAATACAGCTGCACAGAGAGCGGTTGTGTACAGCAAATAACATAAGAACTCTGTTGATACCAAAGGCCTCAGGAAAATACTGTGTAAATGGCAAGATATTTTTAAAACTAATGCTAGGATTATGGAAATGTTTAACCACTGTCCATCATTTATGTGCAGTCGTAATGTCAAAGTAAAGACCCACCTTGTGTATGCTGAGCTTCAGGGGGTTATTAGCAGTAAATCTACAGGATCTGAGAGATTTAATACAGGGTGTGTTCTCTGTATCAACACATGCTTGAATGGAATCAGTTCCTGCATCCTGCAATTAAAATAATCTATAGCATTACCTTCTCTGCTGATTGTGCTCCAGTGAATGCTCTTTATGGCTGTATAAGGGTGTGCTCATTTTTATACAGGCATGACTACAAGAATGTTGCATGAGAAGATAAATAAATTTGTTAGAACCATCTGTAATACTAATTTACTGAATACTTGGATAAATACATTATACTTTTGTCAGTCTGCAGTGGTATGTTTAAGTTCTCACTCACACAATAATATATAACAGTGTAAATGGGAACATAGACAAAGATCTGCTGCCAACAGACTCACAGATAGTTTCATAGGTTCATAGGTTGATACTAGGCTATCTGCCCTAGGGCATTTACAAGTCTAGCCAGAGTGTAGGGCTTTCGCCACCCTTCTTAGATTAGTTGACTGTGCCTCTGTATAGTAGGTCACAGAAGATAGCCCATTTAAGGTTAGTTTACCGTGCCTCTGTCTAGCAGTGACACAGAAGAGATCCCAGGGGTAAATTTACGATCTCCCATCCAAACGTCAAGATTCTTCTTGAAGAGGGTCATTGAGGGGCTCTGTCTGACATGGATTGGGATTTTGTTCCAGAGTGAGGGGAGCCTCTGGGATATGAATCTGTCCTTCCAGCATGTTCTATTTATTTCTGTGCTGAGGTTTAAGTCACTGGAGTGTGTAGTTCTGATGGATTTGGATTTCTTGAGGTGGAGCATGTCCATTAATTCTGAGTTGGACATGGCTTTATACGTCAGGCACAGATCGCCTCTGAGTAGGCGGTAAGCAACTGAGTAGAGCTGGAGTTTCTTTAGCCTAACTGTGTAGGGCATCTGTTTGAGTCCCTTGATCCTCTTGGTGAGGTACTTTTGGGGTCTTTCTAGTTGTAGCAGATGTCAGCTAAGGTACATCCCAAATAGGGCATTGTACTCAATTATGGGCCTGATGAGTGATGAGTAGAGGGGCACAATGACCTCTCTTGATCTAGATGTGAACCCCTTCGTGATAAGGTGGGCTGTATAGAATGTCCTTCGAACCACTTTGGCAATGTGATTGTCAAAGGAGAGATTGCAATCTACTTGGGTCCCCAGATCCCTAATTACTTCTTCTGTACTTAATGGATTACCACCTATGTGGTAATTTGTGGGCACTTTGTTTTTCCCAAAGGGGATGACTATGCACTTTTTGGCATTTAGCTTTAGGCCATGGCTCTGGCACCAGTTATCCGTCTCTGTGAGACCTTTTTGGAGGATGTTTGTGTCAGCCAGTGAGTCGATTATGGCCCTCAGTTTTCAGTCATCTGCAAACTTTGTCAGCCATAGTCCTCCTGTGTTAGCCTGTACCTCAAAGAAATATATACCGAATAAGAGAGGTCCCAGGACTGAGCCTTGTGGGACGCCACTTGTAACTGGTTTAGAGTCTGACATGGCACCTGCAATTCTGACCATGTGGGTTCTATCCCTAAGCCAGTTTGCAACCCGTCTTGTGACATAGGGGGTTGATATTTAAGCTGGTGAGCTTATTTATGATGCCCGAGTGGGGTATTGTGATGAAGGCTTTTGCAAGGTCAAGGTAGGCTGTGTGGACTACCTTCCCTTCCTCTATGGCCTTGGTGACTGTTTCAAAGAAATTGATCAAGTTCAAGAGGCAAGATCTGCCCTTAACAAAACCGAATTGGGTAGGATCCAGTGTTGGAGGTTCCCAATGTCTTTGTTTATGAGTTCCATGATGATACGCTCCATAGCTTTGCAGACCAGGCTAGTTAGGCTTATAGGGCGATAGTTTCCAGGGTCTGTTGTGGCACCACCTTTATGGAGTGGGACCACTGTTGCTGTACGCCATTCTTTGGGTACATATCCTGTTGTAAGGCTGAGACTGAACAGTGATTTTAAGTGAGGGTTCAGATCTTCTTGGAGCTCATGTAAAACGCAGATAACACTTGGGGTTCATAATACCCCTGACTTAAATGATAAAATCAACATAAAAACATTGTTTAAAACATGGGGCATTAAATGGTCAAATATTTGTGAAATGTATTACTGTGCATGGTTGTTATGTGTATTTTTATGGCTTTAAATGCTATTTGCCATTTGTTTTTATTATATTTATATTGGCTTGTTTGTGTATTTAATGACTGCATTTTTTAATGAGCTGTCAGCAGTTTTAGGAAGCCTTCAAATGGACAAAAGCTTACCAATGAATAGAATTTTATACTGGATTCAGCATGCCATCTCTGCTTTTTTTTTTTTTTTTTTTGCTTTGTTCTTTTGCTTTACAAAGGAGTAGGCACTAAGCATAATCTAATTCTGTTGAAAGGAGCAGCTCCCCTTGATAGTGGGGGTTGTATTTAAACTTTTCCTTGTGAGAAATTTATCTGACTAAATAGCAACACCTCTACAGCCTTGGCTCAAGTATCTTTGCTGAGTAAGGTTGTATCAGCAGTGATGATTGTGATATTCCCATGTATCTGTTATCTGACAATTACATTCCTATACCTCCTCACCTTCTGGGGATTCAGCAATTGCCGAAACTCTCATAGGCTTTATCTATGAAGGAAGATCTAGGAAAATAGCCCTAAAAAGTTAGCAATACTCTAAAACAGGAGGGAAGAAGTGTATCATATTATCATAACCAAGTGAAATTTGGTAACCTACTACTTAGCTGAGCTGAGTAAGAACTATGGACAGTTAATAGCTGAAGTGGGCAGATATAATTGGCAAAATATTGGTATACAGAGACAATGTAACAATTATCTAATGCTCATTGACAACCATTTAATCTTCAAAGAAATAAATAACAGTATGTGAAAGATGCATATACACAATGTCTCTGGAGGCAAAACTCTTGCAGACAAACGTTCATAATAACAATCTGGTTGCAGGAAACACACATGCTATACCCAACACACATAGCATGCACCCCACACATAAGCCTACTTATGCTGAGACGCATAAATGAAATTTTCCCAAACCTCAAAGACCTCTCAGTTATTCCACCTGCAAAAAGTATCTCTGCAAAAGTGAAAGCACTCAACAGAAACATCACCTAACACTGCACACCCAGCTACACCCAGCAGGGTGTCAACTACCAAGTCTACAGGGCAAGCCAATACACTATCCAGGACTATAATCATAGGGTACTCCATTGTAAAACATACTGATGCCCCACTTACCAAGCTGAACAAGGAAAAAATAATGGACAGTTGCCCATCAAAGGCCAGGATCTGTCAAGTTAAATTTGCTTAAGTCATTACAGCACAGGTACAAGTATAATTCAGTCATACTCCATCCATCCATCCATCCATCCATCCATCCATCCATCCATCCATCCATCCATTCATCCTTCCTAAGACTGTATGAAGAGAGACATTATAGAGCTCTCAGATTGTGTGCCACATACTAGTATATGCCTAGCATTGAGCATCCTTCTACCTTCTCCAGGGATGATGTTACAATATGCACAGAAGATAATTGACTTTAAAAATTGGATTCCTTTTTGGTACCACTCCAGGGGAATACAATATTTGTCAGCAAATGAGGACATGGTTAACAAACCACATTGCTTTGTCAAGGATGTTCTGCAACTGTCCCCTGTAGGTTTTGAATACTGACTAAAACAGCGTTCACCCCAACATAGCCTTTTTTAGGCAATTCCAAATTGGCAAACCTTCCAACATAGCAAAATCTGCACAGAAAAATCTAAAGGTTTTACTGCTCAAAGCCTGGAGTCAAAACAAAAAGCTCCACTCCCTCCAAGCTCGCCTCGTCTTGTGGAATGCGGATATCTGTGCAGTTACCAAGACATAGTTTAACACTACAGCGAGTATCCCAGCGGTGCAATGCTTCAGTGCCTTCCACATATTTAGACTAGCAACTGCACAGACAGGGACTAAATGTAGTGTATCAATTTACATCAATAGCAAGCATACCTCTAGTTCAGTTAAACAGTATGACACACTGGAGTCCTCCAAGTTCAGATTACCATAGAAAAAGTACCACACCATATCTTAGAAACCTGTGTGTCATTCTCTATGTACCATGAAACCTATAGTTCATACTTAGACTTATTGGCGACACTCCTCATACAACCAAATACCATACTCATGGAGGACTTTAATTGACCTTCTATAAACTGAGAAGCCCAAATGACCACAAATTTGCAGTGCAAAGATTCCTAGAGTTTGTAAACACAAACATCCTGGACCAATTAGTACATGTGCATAGTAGGAGTACAAACATATTGGACCTGGTACTCTCAAATATAGAAGAATGCTGCATTACTCCACCCCCACAGTGTCATGTCTTCTCTGGTAAAGTCAGACCATGAAGCAGTCCTTCAAAATAAGAATCAATTCTGTAAACCCAACAAACCCTGTATCAGTTAGAAACGACTCAAAGGCAAACTACCTTTTATAAAGTGATAACCTGTCAAAACTGCAGGCCCCTCCAAACCCAGATAACACAACAGCTTTTGCAGAATTATTACAGAAGCTCTCTACTGCCATGTCAGTGACTTCATGGAGGCTGCTGTATCTAGCAGAAGTCAGCTCAAAACTAACTAAAAAAAACCCCACCATGGTGGAATTCAAAATTAAACAGGTTGCCCAACAAAAGAAAAAATGTCATAGCTAAAATAAGGAAGTGTAATACCAAAAAAAGATAAAATCCCTCTCATCAAATGGTATAGATAACTAAGAGGACTAATTAGACCCAACAAAGCAAATTTTAAGGTAAAGATAGCATGTCAAGCCAAGAACAGCCATAAGACCTTCTTTAGCTACGTACAAAACCTCAAAGGCAGCACACAACAGTGTGCCAAACTGTTGGTAAATTTAGCCATATTAATGAAATCAGGAGATATAGCAAATCATCTGGCTGACAAATTAATCTCCAGCTTTACCACCCCTCTCACCCCCAGCTGCCCTACCCAGGAAATACCATCTAACATAATACCCCAACTATCAGTAGGGAGCAGGTCTTAGGTGCACTCTCTAATGCCAAGAATACAACTTTGATGGGCCCTGATAATATCCCAGGATGGTTCCTAAATAACTTCAAATATGACCTATTAGGGTCACTGCTGCACTATTCAACCATAGCCTCTGCACAGGCTTCATGCCACACAAATGGAATACTGCAGTAGTCATCCCTCTGCCCAAGGGTGAGCCATCACCAGATCCCAGGAGCTACAGATCCATTAGTATGACTAGTCTCATATGCAAAGCTATAGAAAGAATTATCATGAAAATAATTAACAATGACATAGGAAATCTTCAGACACTGGGCTCAATCCAATTTGGTTTTGTCAAAGGTGGGTCATGCCTACTGAACCTGGTGAACTTCTCTGAGAAATTCACCAAGGCAATGGCTGAGAGCAAAATGGTACATACTACCAACCTTGACCTAGCTAAGACATTTGATACAACCCCCCACTCAGGGATTGTAAACAAACTCTCAGACTTAGGCATAAACTCCTATATGACTTGCTGGGTAACCAGCTGGTTCACAGAGAGGTCCCAGGAAGTTAGAATTGGTGAGACCACCTCCAGAAAGAGGCTAGTCACCAGTGACATCCTCCATGGCTCTATTATGGGTCTGCTTCACTTTGGTATCTATTTTTTGAAAGTCAGCACCAATGTCAAGAGCCTCTGGCTTACCAAGCTTCCAGATGATTGCAAACTAGGCACAATCATGTAACCCCCCCCCCCCCAAGATACTAAGATTTTACAGGAAGATCTAACATAGGCAAATGACTGGTGTCAATGCCAGGGCTTAAAACTCATTACCAAGAAATATATAATAGTACCTTTTGAGAAGTCAGCCACCCAGGGAAACTATCTCATTGCTAAAACACTTCTAAAAGTAGACACAGTAGTCAAGGATTTGGGGACTCGTGAAGACAGTAACCTGGCTTTTGACTAAGGTGCATAAGGTTGTATGAAAATCATTAAATATTACTCAGCTTATAAGTTTAAGTCTAGGGAAGTCATTGTGCTGCTGTACTTAGCCATCACCAGACCCATCACTGAGTATAATGCCCCTTTCTGTATGTACCTGACCAGGCACATACAACAACTGGAACATCCACAGAAGTTCATTACAAAAAGAATACAGGGCATAACCACAATATTCTGTGCAGATCATCTCAAAGCCCTTTCTCTGTACTCTGTTTCCTAAGGACTGCTGAGAAGCGATTTATGCCTGGCATACAATGTGTCCTTGGTTCCTGGTTTGATGTACCTTTTGCATGTCTACAAAACTAATAGCTCCAGAACTACTAGATTTAAGGATTTAAAAACTTTGCCTGTGACTTAAACTGAACATGTTGGAGGGACAGGTATGTACCTCAGATAATCCCCTTCTCTGGAATAGGCTTTCTATCCATTTGAAGCAGAGCCCTTTCCTAACTCTATTCAAACACAACCTGCACCAATGAATGGGAAATCGGAAATAAACCCCTGGTCTGTCTGATGGACAGAAGCACCTGTTAAATCATACCCTAACTAACATACACCCCTTAAAATAACCTCTAAGGTACAATAACGCATGGGATACATGTGGGTTACATGGCTAGGATTATAAAGATCCCAGTGGTCGTTAGCCTAGTATACACCTATGAATGTATGAACTTATGCAAAATAGTTCAGCATTTGGGGCAGATCTGGGAAAAAAGAAATATAAGATCCTTGACCAGATAAGGCATGACTATGGACTCCCTTGAAAAGTGTTTTGGGGATACCTCAAGATAAGACATCCCTGTGGCAGAATATATAAGGTGTATGGAAGTGATTGGAGTGGTAAATCAGGCATCATGAAGATGTATAGAAGTACTGTGGGGCTGGTAGTTCCAAAGTCCATGAGGATGACAATGATGTTTGAGATATGTTTATACAGATACCCGCCGGCTCATTGAATGTTGTGAGCTGTGATTCGATCAAGCAAATTATTCAGGAATGAACTTTGCTGGACTCTGATAGGCATATCTTTTTAAAATGCACCTGCAGTTTTTAGTGAGAGATCATGGTACAGCAGGGGTTGTGAACAGGCCCTTTCCCTCTGTTTTAAGCAGTGGGGACACAGCAGTATAAAATTATGGTACTTACGTATTATCGCAACCACATTTTCGCCCTAATGCTGGTTGCTTCTCCCTGTGTCAACTGGGACCAATGAAGTATGACAAAACCTCAGAGACATGTTTTCTTTAATGTGTTATTGTTTTTAGTATGGTTTTTCACTTCAATGGCTGAAAAAAAGGTTTGAAAAAATTGGCTTCCCCATTTACTGCCAGCATCTCAAGATGTCAGTTAAGCAAGTGTGACTTACATTATGTTGCATGACATCAAATGAAACTTTAGATGTTGATGAAGAAAACTGTCTTTGATGTTTGCACTGTAAATTACACACCTTGAGAGAGATCCAGTATTACTTGTTTTGTTAATTATAGAATTAGACATATGGCAAATATCCCAATAAACATGCTCTTATAGAGAAATTTCTTGTTGAAATGTGAAAGGTTATGTCAGGATAACAAAAATGTTCTGACAGTATATGTCAGATTATACAGTTTTCAAGATATGAAAATTTGTGAAAGTTTATAAAAAATATAATTTGTGGTTTGCATGCATTATAATATATTACAGTATTTATAGGTTCATAGGTTCATGGGTTCATACTAGGCTATCTGCCCTGGGGCATTTATAAGCCTAGCCCGATTGTGTTTGGCTTACGCCACCCCTTGATTTGAGTATACTGTGCCCTTTTTAAAGTTTAGTTTACTGTGCCTCTGTCTAATAGTGACATGGAAGTAATCCCCGGGACAAACCTACGATCTCCCATCCACTCATCAAGATTCTTCTTGAAGAGAGTCAGTGAGGTGCTCTGCCTAACATGAATTGGAATTCTATTCCAGAGCGAAGGGAGCCTCTGGGTTATGAATCTGTCCCTCCAGCATGTTCTATTTATTTCTGTGCTGAGGTTCAAGTCCCTCAAGTACGTGGCTCTAAGGGATTTATATTTACTGAGGTGGAGCATGCCCATTAATTCTGGGTTGGACATAGCTTTATATGTCAGGCATAGATCGCCTCCAAGTAGGCGGTATGCAACTGAGTACAGCTGGAGTTTTTTTAACCGAGCAGCATATGGCATCTGTTTGAGTCCCTTGATCCTCCTGGTGAGGTACATTTGGGGTCTTTCTAATTGCTGCAGGTGTCGGGTAAGGTACATTCCAAAGGGGGCATTGTATTCTATGATGGGCCTGATGAGGGATGAATAAAGGGGCACGATTACCTCTCTTGATCTAGATGTGAATCCTTTCATGATGAGGTGGGCTATGTAGAAGGTCTTTCTAACCACTTTGGCAATGTGGTTGTCAAAGGAGAGATTGCTATCAACTTTGGTCCCCAGATCCCTAATTACTTTCTCTGTACTTAATGGGTTACCACCTATGTGGTAATTTGTGGGCACATTGTTTTTGCCAAAGGGTATGACTATACACTTTTTGGAATTTAGCTTTAGACCATGGCTCTGGCACCAGTTATCCATCTCTGCGAGACCTTTTTGAAGGATGTTTGTGTCAGCTGGAGAGTCGATTATGGCGCCCATTTTTCAGTCATCTGCAAACTTGGTGAGCCATAGTCTTCCCACGTTGGCCTGTACCTCAGAAAAGTAAATACCGAACAAGAGAGGTCCTAGGACAGAACCTTGTGGGATGCCACTTGTGACCGGTTTCGAGTCTGACATGGCCCCAGCAACTCTGACTCTGTGGGTTCTGTCTTTGATGCAGTTTGCGACCCATCTTGTGACATAGGGGTTTATATTTAGGTTGGATAGTTTATCTATGATGCCCGAGTGGGGTATTGTGTCAAATGCCTTTGCGAGGTCCAGATAGGCTGTGTGGACTACCTTCCCCTCATCTATGGCCTTGGTGACTGTTTCAAAGAAGTCAACCAGGTTCAAAAGGCAGGATCTGCCCTTGACGAAGCCAAATTGGGTAGGATCTAGTGTCTGTAGGTACCCAGTGTCTTTGTTTATGAGTTCCATGATGATTCTCTCCATAGCCTTGCAGACTAGGCTAGTCAGGCTTATGGGGCGATAGTTTCCAGGGTCCGCAGAGGCGCCACCTTTGTGGAGTGGGACCACTGTTGCTTTACTCCATTCTTTGGGCACATATCCTGTAGTGAGGCTGAGATTGTACAGCAGTTTTACTTGAGGGATTAGTTCTTCTTGGAGTTCATGTAGGACGCAACCTGGGATGCCATCTGGTCCCATGGAATCAGTGTTTTTTGCTTTGGAGAGGGCGGCCTTCACCTGAGCATCAGAGATGTTTGGGAGGCTGCACTCTGCCGGAATAGATACTTGCTCTTTTGGGGGGGGGGTTTGCACTGAACCTGTCTGCCAGGATATTGGCGATGTCTGTGGGTTCAGTGTATTTTTTGTCATTTAGAATCAACTCAGAACAAGTCTGGGAGTTGCATCCCAGGTTCCTAACATAACTGAAAAAAGCCTTATGATTGTCTTTAGTGTCCTGTGCAATTTTTCTCTCGAAGCTGGCCTTGGAGGATTTTATGAGGGATCGTAATTTTTTGCTAGTACTGATCAGAGATGCCTTCCCTTTTAGGGATTTTGCTCTATCATGTAGTAGCTTCCTCCTTTTGTTGTACAGTTTATTTATGGCTGGGGTCTACCAGACTGGACGCCTGCCTTTGGATGATTGGGTCTTGATTTTGTTTGGGATAGCATGATCCATGCATTCCTGGAGATGACCGTAGAATGCGTTTATATAGGATTCTGCAGTTTGGGCCGTAGTTTCCACTGGCTCTGGGGCCTTGAAGGATTCCACTTCAGTTTTGAGAAGTGTGAAGTTCGCTTTTGACAAGTTTTTCACTGTGGTTTTCTGGGCTGGGGGTGGGGTTGGGATTTGGATATCCAGTGAAATTAATTTATGGTCTGATCTTACCAATGAGGCATATACTTCTGGTATGGAGCATAGAGTCCCCATGTTGGTAATGATCAGGTCTAGTATGTTTTCCCCTCTTGTGGGAGTGGTGACTAGTTGTTCCATACCATTTGAGTTTATAAATTCCAGGAACCTTTGGGCTAAGGTGCTGGGGCTTGAGTAATGCTCCCAGTCTATGTTTGGGTAGCTGAAGTCGCCCAATATAATGGTGTTCGGAGAGATCTTCATGTTCTCCAATGTTTTCAGGAAAGCCGAGTGGGATTCCTGACTTTGAGAGGGTGGTCTGTAGGATGCTATAAACTGAAAAGCAGTCTTGCCCACTGTCAGTTGCACATGGATGGTCTCCGATACTTCGTGCAATGCCACTAACCTGGAGGTGTGGATATCCTTGATAAATATGGAAACTCCCCCTCCTTTTGTGGTTCGGTCCGGGTTTTGGGGCCAAAAAGCATGATATGAGGTATAACCTGGTAGTGCTGGGGTGCTCTCTGGAGCCTTGAACCAGGTTTCTGTAACTGCACAGATATCGATGTTCTCCATACTGAGGAGAGCTTCGAGTGAATGCATCTTGAGGTTAAGACTTCTGGCGTTTAGCAGCATTACCCTTAGTTTCTTGTTCCTTGTGCTGTCTATGGAAGTGGGTTTGACTTTTGAGCCTTGCCTAAAAAAGTCACTATGGGGGTGGCAAGAGCCTTTGCCAATATCCGAAAGCCCAGGGGTGACAGGTGCAAGCTGTCCCTAGCGAAGCAACATGGCTTGTCGAGCATGTCATCCCAGGCTGACAGACACTGGATCCCCTTTGAATGACACCAAAATTTTAGCCAATTGTTAAAATCGATCATTTTGTCTTTATACTGTGGCATCATTCTAGGTGAGGGTAGGCTGCTGCTCAAGGTCAGGGTCATACTGGCCTGGGCTACATGATCAGAGAGCTCCTCTATGTCTCTTTTCATGTAGTCGAGGGAGGTACGTCTCAGGTCATTCACGCCAGCATGTACAATGACTGAGTCATATTTGTATTTGCTTTGGAGTGACCTGAGTGCTTGTGTTATGTGGCGGATCCTAGCGCCCGACAGGCAGCTCACTGTGACCTTCTCTTTATTCAGCCTGGTGAGCGGGACGTCAGTGTGTCTGACAATAGAGTCACCTGTTACAAGAGTATCAAGTGTGTTATTCAGCCTTAAGGGCTGTGACTGCTTGGCACACTGACTTTGTGTGCTATGTGTTGTACGTGTTTTGTTTTGGGGTAGCGTTTGCTTGGATGTCTGCTTTGGATGTCTCTGTTGCTTAGGTAGATTTTTATTTAGAGCCTCCGAGTATGTTTTTGTGTTTTTATGTGTTTGGTTCGCTGTTGTGGTGGGACCATGTGATACTGGAATTGTGTTGTGTGAGGTTACCTTCTCCTCCTGACTGGTTACACCAGTTTTGAGATGAGAGAGCTCAGCCTCCAGTTTGGCAATATGGTTGCATCTCTCACATATATTCGAACCTGTTTGGAGGAGGAGAGGGTTACCCGTGTACATGAGACAGTTGTAACATTGCCTCAAAATTCCCAGATTCACCAGCTGGACTGGAGAGGAAACCATTGACTGACCATTGGACATGCTAGGGTAATATAGGGAACTGAATTAAAATGGACCAATAGGGGAAAAGGTAATCGTAGAGAGTATAAGAGTAATTAGTGCTTATGGTTTATTAGTGCTAACTTGTAAAATTACTTATTTGGACCAGTGAGGGGCCTTAGAATGAGAATATGATGTTTACTTTGAGAGATAGAGCAGTTCTAAGGGAAAAAGTGAAGAGCAGACTTCGTGGAGCCAGGAATAGTTTAACCCCAATTAGGCGGCGCTGCCCGATGTTGCGCTATGTGCAAAAACGTGCAAAACTGCGCAAAAAAGGGTTTTAAGAGAGGGAGATCAAGGAGTTAGGAATTGACCCAAAATGGCCAATAAAACTACAGTTTCAAGGCAGTAACCACTCCCACAGGGGCAGGCAGGCTGTTCAATGTTAATCACTGCCACTGATGAACACAGAGACTTCCCTTTAGCCCAAGCAAACAATGGCCTCCAAGAAACTTACAAACAGTTCAGATCAGCAAATCTGAAACTGAACTTTTTTAAATCTCAGAAAAGTGGGAAAAAAGCAAGATTTTTTAGTTTTTCTGTTTTTTTTTAAGGAAAGCAGAGGTTCACAAGTATCAACAAGTTAGAACAGTGCAGTAAATGACCCCAAACTTGAGTGCTAGGCCAGAGACAGATAAAATGCAAGTTTTAAGAAAAAAAAACGATTTTAAAAATAAGTGCAGGCAGGAAATTCAGTAATCAGCTCTAGGTTGTATTCTAAATACAGTTACCAACACAGAAATCAAGTTTAACAAGCTAGAAAATGCTCAAAAGTAGGCAGCAATGCAGAAAAACTTAATAATCTGAAGCAAAATACTTAAAATCTCAAAATTGGCTCCTTTCTTCTCTCAGCATTTTCTCCTCTTGGTGGGTGCTTCACCAACAGCCAACAAGTCTGAAAAGATGCCAAAACCACGAGGCAATCAGGTTTTAAGAGAGGGAGATCAAGGAGTTAGGAACTGACCCAAAATGGCCAATAAAACTACAGTTTCAAGGCAGTAACCACTCCCACAAGGGCAGGCAGGCTGCTCAATGTTAATCACTGCCACTGATGAACACAGAGACTTCCCTTTAGCCCAAGCAAACAATGGCCTCCAAGAAACTTACAAACAGTTCAGATCAGCAAATCTGAAACTGAACTTTTTTAAATCTCAGAAAAGTGGGAAAAAAGCAAGATTTTTTTTTTGTTTTTTTTTAAGGAAAGCAGAGGTTCACAAGTATCAATAAGTTAGAACAGTGCAGTAAATGACCCCACACTTGAGTGCTAGGCCAGAGACAGATAAAATGCAAGTTTAAGAAAAAAAAACGATTTTAAAAATAAGTGCAGGCAGGAAATTCAGTAATCAGCTCTAGGTTGTGTTCTAAATACAGTTACCAACGCAGAAATCAAGTTTAACAAGCCAAAAAATGCTCAAAAGTAGGCGGCAATGCAGAAAAACTTAATAATCTGAAGCACGATACTTAAAATCTCAAAAGTGGCTCCTTTCTTCTCTCAGCAATTTCTCCTCTTGGTGGGTGCTTCACCAACAGCCAACAAATCTGAAAAGATGCCAAAACCACGAGGCAATCGGGTTTTAAGAGAGGGAGATCAAGGAGTTAGGAATTGACCCAAAATGGCCAATAAAACTACAGTTTCAAGGCAGTAACCACTCCCACAGGGGCAGGCAGGCTGCTCAATGTTAATCACTGCCACTGATGAACACAGAGACTTCCCTTTAGCCCAAGCAAACAATGGCCTCCAAGAAACTTACAAACAGTTCAGATCAGCAAATCTGAAACTGAACTTTTTTAAATCTCAGAAAAGTGGGAAAAAAGAAAGATTTTTTTGTTTTTTTGTTTTTTTTTTTAAGGAAAGCAGAGGTTCACAAGTATCAACAAGTTAGAACAGTGCAGTAAATGACCCCACACTTGAGTGCTAGGCCAGAGACAGATAAAATGCAAGTTTTAAGAAAAAAAAAAGATTTTAAAAATAAGTGCAGGCAGGAAATTCAGTAATCAGCTCTAGGTTGTATTCTAAATACAGTTACCAACATAGAAATCAAGTTTAACAAGCCAGAAAATGCTCAAAAGTAGGCGGCAATGCAGAAAAACTTAATAATCTGAAGCAAAATACTTAAAATCTCAAAAGTGTCTCCTTTCTTCTCTCAGCATTTTCTCCTCTTGGTGGGTGCTTCACCAACAGCCAACAAGTCTGAAAAGATGCCAAAACCACGAGGCAATCAGGTTTTAAGAGAGGGAGATCAAGGAGTTAGGCATTGACCCAAAATGGCCAATAAAACTACAGTTTCAAGGCAGTAACCACTCCCACAGGGGCAGGCAGGCTGCTCAATGTTAATCACTGCCACTGATGAACACAGAGACTTCCCTTTAGCCCAAGCAAACAATGGCCTCCAAGAAACTTACAAACAGTTCAGATCAGCAAATCTGAAACTGAACTTTTTTAAATCTCAGAAAAGTGGGAAAAAGCAAGATTTTTTGTTTTTTTGTTTTTTTTAAGGAAAGCAGAGGTTCACAAGTATCAACAAGTTAGAACAGTGCAGTAAATGACCCCACACTTGAGTGCTAGGCCAGAGACAGATAAAATGCAAGTTTAAGAAAAAAAAACTATTTTGAAAATAAGTGCAGGCAGGAAATTCAGTAATGAGCTTTAGGTTGTGTTCTAAATACAATTACCAACACAGAAATCAAGTTTACAAGCCAGAAAATGCTCAAATGTAGGCGGCAATGCAGAAAAACTTAACAAATAATCTGAAGCAAAATACTTAAAATCTCAAAAGTGGCTCCTTTCTTCTCTCAGCATTTTCTCCTCTTGGTGGGTGCTTCACCAACAGCCAACAAGTCTGAAAAGATGCCAAAACCATGAGGCAATCGGGTTTTAAGAGAGGGAGATCAAGGAGTTAGGAATTGACCCAAAATGGCCAATAAAACTACAGTTTCAAGGCAGTAACCACTCCCACAGGGGCAGGCAGGCTGCTCAATGTTAATCACTGCCACTGATGAACACAGAGACTTCCCTTTAGCCCAAGCAAACAATGGTCTCCAAGAAACTTACAAACAGTTCAGATCAGCAAATCTGAAACTGAACTTTTTTAAATCTCAGAAAAGTGGGAAAAAAGCAAGATTTTTCTGTTTTTTTTGTTTTTTATAAGGAAAACAGAGGTTCACAAGTATCAACAAGTTAGAACAGTGCAGTAAATGACCCCACACTTGAGTGCTAGGCCAGAGACAGATAAAATGCAAGTTTTAAGAAAAAAAGATTTTAAAAATAAGTGCAGGCAGGAAATTCAGTAATCAGCTCTATGTTGTGTTCCAAATACAGTTACCAACACAGAAATCAAGTTTAACAAGCCAGAAAATGCTCAAAAGTAGGCGGCAATGCAGAAAAACTTAACAAATAATCTGAAGCAAAATACTTAAAATCTCAAAAGTGGCTCCTTTCTTCTCTCAGCATTTTCTCCTCTTGGTGGGTGCTTCACCAATAGCCAACAAGTCTGAAAAGATGCCAAAACCACGAGGCAATCAGGTTTTAAGAGAGGGAGATCAAGGAGTTAGGAACTGACCCAAATGGCCAATAAAACTACAGTTTCAAGGCAGTAACCACTCCCACAGGGGCAGGCAGGCTGCTCAATATTAATCACTGCCACTGATGAACACAGAGACTTCCCTTTAGCCCAAGCAAACAATGGCCTCCAAGAAACTTACAAACAGTTCAGCTCAGCAAATCTGAAACTGAACTTTTTTAAATCTCAGAAAAGTGGGAAAAAAGAAAGATTTTTTTGTTTTTTTTTTTTTTAAGGAAAGCAGAGGTTCACAAGTATCAACAAGTTAGAACAGTGCAGTAAATGACCCCACACTTGAGTGCTAGGCCAGAGACAGATAAAATGCAAGTTTAAGAAAAAAAAACGATTTTAAAAATAAGTGCAGGCAGGAAATTCAGTAATCAGCTCTAGGTTGTGTTCTAAATACAGTTACCAACACAGAAATCAAGTTTAACAAGCCAGAAAATGCTCAAAAGTAGGCAGCAATGCAGAAAAACTTAATCTGAAGCAAAATACTTAAAATCTCAAAAGTGGCTCCTTTCTTCTCTCAGCATTTTCTCCTCTTGGTGGGTGCTTCACCAACAGCCAACAAGTCTGAAAAGATGCCAAAACCATGAGGCAATCGGGTTTTAAGAGAGGGAGATCAAGGAGTTAGGCATTGACCCAAAATGGCCAATAAAACTACAGTTTCAAGGCAGTAACCACTCCCACAGGGGCAGGCAGGCTGCTCAATGTTAATCACTGCCACTGATGAACACAGAGACTTCCCTTTAGCCCAAGCAAACAATGGCCTCCAAGAAACTTACAAACAGTTCAGATCAGCAAATCTGAAACTGAACTTTTTTAAATCTCAGAAAAGTGGGAAAAAAGCAAGATTTTTTTGTGTTTTTGTTTTTTTAAGGAAAGCAGAGGTTCACAAGTATCAACAAGTTAGAACAGTGCAGTAAATGACCCCACACTTGAGTGCTAGGCCAGAGACAGATAAAATGCAAGTTTAAGAAAAAAAACTATTTTGAAAATAAGTGCAGGCAGGAAATTCAGTAATGAGCTTTAGGTTGTGTTCTAAATACAATTACCAACACAGAAATCAAGTTTACAAGCCAGAAAATGCTCAAATGTAGGCGGCAATGCAGAAAAACTTAACAAATAATCTGAAGCAAAATACTTAAAATCTCAAAAGTGGCTCCTTTCTTCTCTCAGCATTTTCTCCTCTTGGTGGGTGCTTCACACACAGCCAACAAGTCTGAAAAGATGCCAAAACCATGAGGCAATCGGGTTTTAAGAGAGGGAGATCAAGGAGTTAGGAATTGACCCAAAATGGCCAATAAAACTACAGTTTCAAGGCAGTAACCACTCCCACAGGGGCAGGCAGGCTGCTCAATGTTAATCCCTGCCACTGCTGAACACAGAGACTTCCCTTTAGCCCAAGCAAGCAATGGTCTCCAAGAAACTTACAAACAGTTCAGATCAGCAAATCTGAAACTGAACTTTTTTAAATCTCAGAAAAGTGGGAAAAAAGCAAGATTTTTTTTTTGTTTTTTTAAGGAAAGCAGAGGTTCACAAGTATCAAAAAGTTAGAACAGTGCAGTAAATGACCCCACACTTGAGTGCTAGGCCAGAGACAGATAAAATGCAAGTTTTAAGAAAAAAAAAGATTTTAAAAATAAGTGCAGGCAGGAAATTCAGTAATCAGCTCTAGGTTGTGTTCTAAATACAGTTACCAACACAGAAATCAAGTTTAACAAGCCAGAAAATGCTCAAAAGTAGGCGGCAATGCAGAAAAACTTAACAAATAATCTGAAGCAAAATACTTAAAATCTCAAAAGTGGCTCCTTTCTTCTCTCAGCATTTTCTCCTCTTGGTGGGTGCTTCACCAACAGCCAACAAGTCTGAAAAGACACCAAAACCACGAGGCAATCGGGTTTTAAGAGAGGGAGATCAAGGAGTTAGGAATTGACCCAAAATGGCCAATAAAACTACAGTTTCAAGGCAGTAACCACTCCCACAGGGGCAGGCAGGCTGCTCAATGTTAATCACTGCCACTGATGAACACAGAGACTTCCCTTTATCCCAAGCAAACAATGGCCTCCAAGAAACTTACAAACAGTTCAGATCAGCAAATCTGAAACTGAACTTTTTTAAATCTCAGAAAAGTGGGAAAAAAGCAATATTTTTTGTTTTTTTGTTTTTTGTAAGGAAAGCAGAAGTTCACAAGTATCAACAAGTTAGAACAGTGCAGTAAATGACCCTACACTTGAGTGCTAGGCCAGAGACAGATAAAATGCAAGTTTTAAGAAAAAAAACGATTTTAAAAATAAGTGCAGGCAGGAAATTCAGTAATCAGCTCTAGGTTGTGTTCTAAATGCAGTTACCAACACAGAAATCAAGTTTAACAAGCCAGAAAATGCTCAAAAGTAGGCGGCAATGCAGAAAAACTTAATAATCTGAAGCAAAATACTTAAAATCTCAAAAGTGGCTCCTTTCTTCTCTCAGCATTTTCTCCTCTTGGTGGGTGCTTCACCAATAGCCAACAAGTCTGAAAAGATGCCAAAACCACGAGGCAATCAGGTTTTAAGAGAGGGAGATCAAGGAGTTAGGAACTGACCCAAAATGGCCAATAAAACTACAGTTTCAAGGCAGTAACCACTCCCACAGGGGCAGGCAGGCTGCTCAATATTAATCACTGCCACTGATGAACACAGAGACTTCCCTTTAGCCCAAGCAAACAATGGCCTCCAAGAAACTTGCAAACAGTTCAGATCAGCAAATCTGAAACTGAACTTTTTTAAATCTCAGAAAAGTGGGAAAAAGCAAGATTTTTTTTTTGTTTTTTAAGGAAAGCAGAGGTTCACAAGTATCAACAAGTTAGAAGAGTGCAGTAAATGACCCCACACTTGAGTGCTAGGCCAGAGACAGATAAAATGCAAGTTTAAGAAAAAAAACGATTTTAAAAATAAGTGCAGGCAGGAAATTCAGTAATCAGCTCTAGGTTGTGTTCTAAATACAGTTACCAACACAGAAATCAAGTTTAACAAGCCAGAAAATGCTCAAAAGTAGGTGGCAATGCAGAAAAACTTAATAATCTGAAGCAAAATATTTAAAATCTCAAAATTGGCTCCTTTCTTCTCTCAGCATTTTCTCCACTTTGTGGGTGCTTCACCAACAGCCAACAAGTCTGAAAAGATGCCAACACTATGAGGCAATCAAGTTTTAAGAGAGGGAGATCAAGGAGTTAGGAATTAACCCAAAATGGCCAATAAAGCTACAGTTGCAAGGCAGTAACCACTCCCACAGGGGCAGGCAGGCTGCTCAAAGTTAATCACTGCCACTGATGAACACAGAGACCTCCCTTTAGCCCAAGCAAGCAATGGCCTCCAAGAAACTTACAAACAGTTCAGATCAGCAAATCTGAAACTGAACTTTTTTAAATCTCAGAAAAGTGGGAAAAAAGCAAGATTTTTTGTTTTTTTTTTTTAAGGAAAGCAGAGGTTCACAAGTATCAACAAGTTAGAACAGTGCAGTAAATGACCCCACACTTGAGTGCTAGGCCAGAGACAGATAAAATGCAAGTTTTAAGAAAAAAAAATGATTTTAAAAATAAGTGCAGGCAGGAAATTTAGTAATCAGCTCTAGGTTGTGTTCTAAATACAGTTACCAACACAGAAATCAAGTTTAACAAGCCAGAAAATGCTCAAAAGTAGGCGGCAATGCAGAAAAACTTAACAAATCATCTAAAGCAAAATACTTAAAATCTCAAAAGTGGCTCCTTTCTTCTCTCAGCATTTTCTCCTCTTGGTGGGTGCTTCACCAACAGCCACCAAGTCTGAAAAGATGCCAAAACCATGAAGCAATTGGGTTTTAAGAGAGGGAGATCAAGGAGTTAGGAATTGACCCAAAATGGCCAATAAAACTACAGTTTCAAGGCAGTAACCACTCCCACAGGGGCAGGCAGGCTGCTCAATGTTAATCACTGCCAGTGATGAGCACAGAGACTTCCCTTTAGCCCAAGCAAGCAATGGTCTCCAAGAAACTTACAAACAGTTCAGATCAGCAAATCTGAAACTGAACTTTTTTAAATCTCAGAAAAGTGGGAAAAAAGCAAGATTTTTTTTTTTTTTTTTTTTTTTTTTAAGGAAAGCAGAGGTTCACAAGTATCAACAAGTTAGAACAGTGCAGTAAATGACCCCACACTTGAGTGCTAGGCCAGAGACAGATAAAATGCAAGTTTTAAGAAAAAAATGATTTTAAAAATAAGTGCAGGCAGGAAATTCAGTAATCAGCTCTAGGTTGTGTTCTAAATACAGTTACCAACACAGAAATAAAGTTTAACAATCCAGAAAATGCTCAAAAGTAAGCGGCAATGCAGAAAAACTTAACAAATAATCTGAAGCAAGATACTTAAAATCTCAAAAGTGGCTCCTTTCTTCTCTCAGCATTTTCTCCTCTTGGTGGGTGCTTCACCAACAGCCAACAAATCTGAAAAGATGCCAAAACCACGAGGCAATCGGGTTTTAAGAGAGGGAGATCAAGGAGTTAGGAATTGACCCAAAATGGCCAATAAAACTACAGTTTCAAGGCAGTAACCACTCCCACAGGGGCAGGCAGGCTGCTCAATGTTAATCACTGCCACTGATGAACACAGAGACTTCCCTTTAGCCCAAGCAAACAATGGCATCCAAGAAACTTACAAACAGTTCAGATCAGCAAATCTGAAACTGAACTTTTTTAAATCTCAGAAAAGTGGGAAAAAAGCAAGATTTTTTTTTTTTTTTTTTTTTTTAAGGAAAACAGAGGTTCACAAGTATCAACAAGTTTGAACAGTGCAGTAAATGACCCTACACTTGAGTGCTAGGCCAGAGACAGATAGAATACAAGTTTTAAGAAAAAAAACAATTTTAAAAATAAGTGCAGGCAGGAAATTCAGTAATAATCAGCTCTAGGTTGTATTCTTAATACAGTTACCAACACAGAAATCAAGTTTAACAAGCCAGAAAATTCTCAAAAGTAGGCGGCAATGCAGAAAAAGTAGACGGCAATGCAGAAAAAGTGGGAAAGACTGATTGCAAAGAGTATTATCACTGTAAAGAATACATCTGATAACATTGCTATTTGTACAATTTTAATAGCTTTTATTGTTCATAAAATATTTATATTTGTTGTCTTATTCTTTTTAAGTTTATTTTTCAGAAAATTCTCTGGAATACAAGCTGTACGTAGGCTGTTAGAAGTGTAAGATTACACATCACATAGGTTGTTAATCAACTAATTTACTCTAACAATAGACAAAACACTTACTGATATTTTATTGTTTTATTAAACCATTAGTCAGTATTGCTTAAAGTCTTTGAGGCTTTATTGTATGGCAATAACCAATGACTGGATGTGGTATATTGAAGATTTACCCACTGCTGGTGTGGTTTAATCATGAGGGCTAAAACAATTTAAGAGGCAACAGTAGGTACATCTTCAATATATCATACCCTGGAGTTGGTAATTGTTATTATACAATGACATTATTTAAGAAGGAAATTAATTACTTTTCTTAAATAATGTTTTTTGTATAATGGTGCTGTGGTGTTCTTCCACGTTGTTTCCATATCCTACCACTTTCTTGATGTACTGCACATGCATATGGAACTTACATTTCTACTCTTACACAGTACATCACTGCTTTGGAAAGCAAGCAATAGATAAAGGCAGATCTACATTGCTTTAAGTTTGAAATCAGGACAGTTTAGATGTACTAGAGAGAAAGGGCAGAAATACAAGGAAAATCAAGTACATTTCTTTTGTTTTGCATAATGTACCTGATTTTCCTTGTATTTTCTCTGCAGTCCATACGTATCTCTTGACCTCTTAGCTCAAGAAAACTGGAAAGCCTTAACATATATTAATAGAAGAAAGTCCGGGTGACCAGACTTTTTTCTTTTGGTATATGCTTGATTTACAACTGGCACACTGGTTGGGATGACCAATCAGCATGCAGGTTTTTAAGTATTAATGACCTGCCATTGTATAATATAATTTAATTTATGTTAAAGTGACTAAAAATGATAATTTATTTCCATGGTTTTCATTTTGGGGGGATATGATTAATAAGGTTTTTGAATTTGCTATGATTAACTGTTGGATGAAGTAACCTGTGGCTGGTATACATTTTGTAGTGTAATGCGTATGGCAATCCACCTCAGTTCTCTGAGCTAGGATGAAAAGCTCTGGGCCTTGAATAATTCCTTTAAATTATTTCCTGTTAGAATTAGATTTCCTCATCCTGATCATTTCCCTGGACAATCATTAGAGTGAACCTGTAGGTAGCAAAGTGGTGGTTTAGGTTAGGAGTATCAAATATGACCCAAGATTCTGAGACCACTACTATGTCTGGGTTGTAACACGCAGAAAGGATTAGATTTGTTGAATTTATTTGGTAAGCTACCTGCATCAAGATGAACTATTATTATTGGAGCTTGGTTGTTTGGTAGACTCATTATCAAGGTTAGCTGCAGAGAGCTGGCCTGGACCAGCATTAGCATCAGTGTAACTTCAGATTAGAAGGACAATGGTAAAGTATGTGAATTTTATTGTGACTATGTACTAGAAATGTGAAATAATCCACTTAATGCGTGCTAGATAACAGTTATGACTGTTACAAGTTTGAATTCTGCTTATATTTGAAATAATTATTTTGAATAAAATTTTTGACTCATTTGTGTTTGTAGAGCCAAAACCCTTCACCCCTCACCTCCACAATATACTTCATACCTACACAACAGGGAATTTCTTCTTTTTGATGAATTCCAGACTGCATTTTTCATTTAATGCTGTTTACACTAGCAGCATTTGTACTGTGTATATCCCTCCCATTTTTGAGCAAATGTATCTATAAGATCTGTGCAATACCCCTTTCTTCCCTATAAATTCTGCATGATATTCAACATAAAAAATACAAAAAAGGTATGTTGAGTTATGCAGTGATGGCAAATGCTACCACTTTACCCTCAGTATTACAGGAAAATGCTAGAATTTGCATAAATAGACACACAAACAGTTGTCTTAGAATAAATAAATAAATAACTAAAGGCCTGAACACAGAATGCCATCCTCAGTCATAAATCTTTCTGGAAACCCCTTCAGGAAACTCTGCATTTTCTTCAATGACCTCCCTAGCAAGTGAGCATTCCTCCAAAATGCCACTGTGGCAAGTTTTATTTATAAGCATGGTGTAGTTATAATGTATGGAACTATATAGGAGTCTTGCACTTTGCTGAGTAATGTTTTGATGAAATGGGAATTTCTGATCCTTTTTTGTAAATTCTCAAGTTTCATCAAGAAGAACTGATTGAACTGAGCAAGATCACATAAGAGTGGAGGTAAGGACATTTCTCCTTGTATGATTACAGAAATGTGTCATTCGTTTAATTGAATCTGCTTTCAGAGAATGTCAGTTTTGCATCATTACATCAAAGTTTATTTCCTTGATTGCTTCAATTGATCATCCATGCGTGGTTTGTGGAGTTTAGTACTATAAACATAGGGGTATGTTCAACCATTTACAATGCTAACTTGTGGGGCAGTGTGTGTTTTTCCCAGAATTTGCAGAGAGCAAGGAAAGGGAATCTGTCTTTTCTCCTACTGTTGTGTGACTCAGGAGTTGGCGTATTTAAAGTTGTGGGGGTGTTGGGTTGCAGGGGGCTTGCCCATTGCAAAAGCACTTTTTTTACCATTTTTCTTTAGGTTTTAGGGTATTAAGTGGGTTCAGTGGAACTCACTACTTTCCATACATTGGGTTTTGATATTCATAATTTTGGTATAGTAATTGCTGACGTAGTGCTGCGGTAGCGTTGTCACCTCACAGCAAGACATTGTCGCGTTCGATTTTCAGCTAGAGCGTCTTCTGTGTGGAGGCATGCGTGAATGGGCATGCCTTCGTTGAAGGTTGTGTGTCAGGGCTGGAAACTCGACATGTAAAAATCCACTATCAAACATCAGCGGACCGGAGTTCCGCTGTGGCGACTCCTAACCGGGATAAGCCGAAAGACACAAGAATTGCTGCTGTACGTTGACATCAGTAAATTGATATTGGCACTCTCAAATGTAGTGTATTTAGAGATATGGCTGTTCTTTTTTCAGTATAATGTGTGCTGATGGAAGGTGACTCAGTGGTTAGCCATAAATCTAACTATGCATATGCATGGGTGCCATTCTCACTGTATCTGTGTGAAATGCCACTGTTTTTATCAGGTAGTATATAGATTGTAATGTTAATGTTATGCATTACCTGATAACCTTGTGTACTCCTTAATTTTAGTATGTATAGAACTGTGTTACATCATGCAGTAACCCAGTGATATTGACAGATTTACATTAGCACCCTTCCCTGCCTGGCTCCCATCCAGTGTCACAGCTGCTAATTTATCTCTAGTTACCTGGGACACAGTCACAGCTCCATCTCTCTGGGCCACAGAGCTAGACAACTCCTTCCCCTTCTTCACTGGAAAATTTTCTGAAAAGTTTACTCCTTACAACTTGAGATCTCTCCCTCCCTCCCACTGTCCATAAGCTTCAAACTCCTTAGAACAAACTATGCCATACAAGTCTCTCCTTCTCCATACTGGCCCACTAAATCTGGAAATGTCTCCTACCACATATTAAATCCATCTCTACCTAGCTAAAATTCCAAAGAAGCATCTATTGCTATTCCAGTAGAGGATTGATCTAACAACTACCCCTACACAGCCCCTCCTCCCCATTTTTCACATCTATAAACAAACAAAATACTCCATTTAGTTATGACCAATTTTCCCTTCCCTCTTACTACCTTCCTTACTAACTTTTTACTACCTTGATATCCCTCCTCCATGCTACTCCTCATGTTATACCCACTCTTAATTAGCCTCCTACTCGCTATCATAATTTCAATCCTCCTCTTCACTCCACCATCCCTCAGTGATCTTTCTTCTCCAGCCCAAGTTTACATATAGTTCCTGTATATATTAGTAAATATGTAACATGCTTGTAACAACTGCATTGAAGCAGATTTATTGTTAAGTCAAGTATACTTTATGCTTCTTTTATACACTCATTTTTTGTACACAGCTGCTGTGATGGTTTTAAACGTCTGTATCTATGAGAAGTCTGAAAATGATACAGGTGGGTCAGTGTTCTATCCCAGTTAAAAAAATAAATAAATAAATACATACATAAAGACATAAACACACAAAACTAGGTCGGGAGGTGGGATTATGAAGAGGGTGCTTTTGGTTATGTAGCAGTGTGTATATGTTTGGGAATAAGAGGCTTGTTTTGGTGCTAAGATATTGCATAGTGTTTTGGTAGGATTTTTCATATTAAATGATGACTTCAGATCACAGGATCACTTCTGGAGGAATCTACAGGGCATGAGAGAAAGGTCGGTAGGTGTTTCCAGTCAGTGCTGCATATACCTCTGGAGAGCTTTTTATAGGTTCATAGGTTCATATGTAAGTACTAGGCTATCTGCCTGAGGGCATCTATAAGCCTAGCCAGAATGTGTTGGCTTTCGCCATCCCCTTAGATTAGTTCCCTGTGCCTCTGTTCAGCAGAGCCATTAGTTTCCTGTGCCTCTGTCCAGCAGAGCCACTGCAGTGATCCCCGGGGTAAATTTTCTGTTTCCCATCCACTCGTCAAGGTTTTTCTTGAAGAGCGTTGGTGAGGGACTCTGCCTAATGTAGATTGGAATCCTGTTCCAAAGCATGGGGAGTCTCTGGGACAGGAATCTATCCCTCCAGCACATCCTATTTATCATTGTAGTGAGGTTTAGATCCCTAGAGCATGTGGCTCTCAGGGATTTGTTTTTTTTTTTTAGGTGGAGCATATCCTTCAATTCTGGGTTGGACATGGCCTTATATGTCAGGCAGAGATCACCTCTGAGTAAGCGGTATGCAACCGAGTACAGCTGGAGTTTCTTTACTCGGGCTGCATAGGGCATATGTTTGAGGCCAGTAATCCTCTTGGTGAGATACTTCTGTGGTCTTTCCAGCTGTTGCAGGTGTCTTTTAAGGTACATCCCAAATGGGGCGTTGTACTCTATGATGGGTCTGATGAGTGATGAGTAGAGGGGCACAATAACCTCTTTTGTTCTAGATGCAAACCCTTTTGTGATTAGGTGGACCACATAGAAGGATTTTCTAACCACCTTGGCAATATGATTATCAAATGAGAGATTACTATCTACTTGGGTCCCCAGATCCCTTATTACATTTTCTGTATTTAGGGGACTACCACGTATGTGGTAGTTCACAGGTACTTCTTTTTTTCCAAAGGGGATGACTATGCACATTTTGGCATTTAGCTTGAAGTCATAATTTTGTCACCAGGTATCTGTCTCAGTGAGAACCTTCTGGAGGATGTCTGTATCAGCTGGAGAGTCAGTTATGGCCCCCAGTTTGCAGTCATCTGCCATAGTCCTCCTGTGCTTGCCTGTACCTCTGAGAAGTATATACCGAACAGGAGGGGTCCCAGGACTGAGCCCTGGGGGATGCCACTTGTAACTGGTTTAGAGTCAGACCTAGAGCCTGCAACTCTCACCGTGTGGGTCCTATCCGTGAGCCAATTGGCAACCCATCTTGTGACATAGGGGTTTATGTTCAGACTGGTGAGCTTGTCTATAATACCAGAATGGTGAATGGTGTCAAAAGCCTTTGTGAGGTCTAGGTAGGCTGTGTGGACTTCCTTTCCCTCATCTAAAGCCTTGGTAACTGTCTCAAAGAAGTCCACCAGGTTTAGGAGGCATGATCTTCCCTTAACAAAGCCAAACTGGGTAGGATCCAATGTTTGAAGGTTCCTAATGTCTCTGTTAATGAATTCCATGATGATGAGCTCCATAGCCTTGCAGACCAGGCTAGTCAGGCTTATAGGGATAGTTCCCAGGGTCCGTTGTGGCTCCACCTTTGTGGAGTGGGATAACTGTTGCTTTGCGCCTTTAGAGAGGCTGAGTTTGAACAGTGTGTTTAGGTGACAGGTTAGTTCATTTTGGAGCTCGTGTAAGACACAGCCTGGGACACCATCTGGTCCCATTGAAGCTGTATTTTTGGCTTTGGAAAGGGCTGTTTTAACCTGTGTGTCAGTGATTGCTGGGGCACTACATTCTTTTGGTATGGTTATGGGCCCTTTAGGGGTGAAAGGGGGATGATGTTTGCACTAAACCTGTCTGCCAGAATTTTTGACAATATCAGTCGGTTCAGTGTATTTTGTGCCATTCTGCACTAACTCAGAGCAGATCTGAGAGTTTCCACTTAGGTTCTTGACATAGCTAAAGAATACTTTGTGGTTATCTTTGGAGTCCTTGGCAATTTTTCTTTGGAAGCTAGCCTTAGATGATTTTATGAGGGATCATAGTTTCTTGCTGATACTAATCAGGGATGTCTTTCCTTCTTGGGATTTTACTCTTTTCTGCACCAATTTCCTCCTTATATTGTATATCTTGTTTATGGCCAGGGTCCACCAGGCTGGTTTCCTTTTCTTATCTTTTCATTAGCCACCAGGTATAAGACATGTATGTTGTTTGGGGGAAAGAATGGGTAGAAATGTGTAATGTAACATAATTTATTATTTTATTCGTATACTGTGAATACAACTGCATGGATTTTTGTTTTCTATGCATTTTTTCAAGTTTTATTTGAATTTTGGTTTTGTGAGGCATTTCTTTCTTAATGGAGTTGATATTTCTTTACAAGTTTTTTTGTTGTGTTTTGTTTTATTATTTAGCTGGCATTCTTTTCTATTCATTTTTTAATGGGAAGATCAGTTGTTTTCTATGCGGGATGAGATTTCTGGCAGAATTTGGAGATTGCAATGCAGATAATTTTGTGATGTCTTCCTTGGGGATTTGTGTGAGACTATGTAGAAATGCACATCATTCTTCACTGTTTAGCTGTCTCTATAAATGACAGGTTTTAACAAGACAGGGCTACTAATATAAGAATGTATTATATTTTCAAAACTGATAAGATTGCATAATGTTCATGCAAATTTGAAAGGAATTGTAAATTATGAATGATTATTATTTAAGAATTCATTAGTCAAAGGATTGTTTATGTTCTAGTAAGAAGGACATGAAGGTTATGTCAGTTGCCATCATTATTTGCATAGTAATGGTAATGAATAGTCTGTATTGTACTGAGGCCATGAGAGATGACTTTGAATGCTGTACTTAAGTTTGGGTGGTTGTGCAAAGCAGCATGAAAACATTTCCTGGGGAGGGGAGCACTGAGTTTGATCAGGCAAGACGAAGGGAGGATTGCAGCTGGAGTAATTGATGAATAGATGATAGGTCAGGTTATGTCAGGGCAGGAATGGGCAGTCTTGGCTCTGGGAAAAGAGATGGACATTCCTAAGCCTATTCCTTTTCCCACAGGAGCAGCTGATTGAGCGTCTTGGTGTTATTTGTTTCAGAGTTTCTGTTATAGTTACAGTTCTGATTTGGTGGCATGGTTTTTGAATCACCTCCTCAGACGTTTTGACATGCACAGAAAATTGTATGGGTAAGAATATTTTAGTAGGTTTCCTTATTTTTTGTTTATTTATTTATTTTTTTGAGTTTTAAGTGTCTGAAGTATTAGATTGAAAAGGGGGGGGGTCTAGAAGGATAAAGTCCTGCCTATGGCCCAGCCCACCACAGCTTGATTAGTGGCTCGGGCACATGTTGGAGCAGTAGGAAGGATTGTCAAGCCCATTCGGGAGGGAGGCAGACTTCTCATTGGCTCCTGGCTGGGACTAGGTATCAGAGAAATTGCTGGGCTGGGTGAGTGAGTGAGTGAGTGAGTGAGTGAGTGAGTGAGTGAGTGAGTGAGTGAGTGAGTGAGTGAGTGAGTGAGTGGATCAGAGGTATGTCTGTTCTATGGTCTGGGGCAGTGATATTCACATTAATTATACCTAATGACCCACCCAACCTCCAGCTGTGATATGTTAGCATGCAGGGAATAGACCTTAGGAACAGCCTTGATTCTCAAACAAACAATATGATGCAGCTGGTTCTACCCCACCCCCATACCCCCTCCAGTGTCTGTCAATGACAGCCTCAGCTGCGGTGTAACACCAATGGTTAGCCAATTTTCCCAGCCCCTTTCCCAACAGTCAGGGTGGTACCTGGGAGATGTTGAGGTCATGTGAGAAGGAGTCAAGCAGCTGATGGTCAGCTGAGGGGCACAGAGAACCATAAATGGTCATACCCTATGCAGATGATTGGTTTTTATGCTCAAATGTTAGAAATGTGATGAAACAGAGGACACAGAGCATTTGATAAGACCAGAGCATTAGTGAGGCTGCATTGTTTTGTGTGCACTTCTGTGTTTAAATGAAAATTTTATTCAAACACTGTCAAACAACTTAAACAAATTCAGATTTAACATACATTATTTTTTCTATCACGTTTACTGTTTTGAATTTGCATTTGTAACATAGTTTTCAGCTACTTATCTAATTATATCGCTACAATTCTGTCATACAATTCTTACCATAATATCATACTCAGAGAAAATTCTCATTTGTCTTTAATATCTAATTACATCCCTAACTCAGCTGTTCATTGTCATATTTAGAATGAGGGAATGCTGTCTGATTTCTTACTTAGTTCTGGCAACTGCTAATTGACAGAGACACTGTTTTTCTGAGAAAATAATGGTAAATTCCAGATTTGGGCTATCTATTGGCAAATCACAATATTTTCATGGAATTTGGCATTTTATGTCAGATCACTCATTCACCATACCTTGAATATAGTCTATATTTGCTACTTTTTAATGCTGCCACTTTGTTTATTGGGCGATCCGCACTTAAAAATAGCTCACAGCATATCTCCAACTCTGTCCCATCCACCTATTCATACTTCCTCCATACACTCTCCTCACATTGCACCAAACCTAGTTAATGATGCTCATTTCCTTTACTCCAAATATAGACTAATTAACTTTATTTTAACTCAAACCAAAACAAAATTACGTGGAAAAACACTTTCCGAAAAACAAGTATGAATAATTCCCCAATAAACTAAAATCCTTCTAGGAGAAGACATTCGCCCTAATCCTGGCCCCACCTGTCACAACGAGCATCAAGATATTTCTCTTCCACACACTACTCTAACCTTACAATGGTCAGTCTCTAATCCCGGTAATCTAATTTTTGCTGTCATAAATGTTAGTAGCACAAAAAATAAAATTGCTGAATTACATGCCTGGAATACCCAGCATAAACCTGATATTCTTCCTGTAACTGAAACATGGCTTAAACCTAGCATAAATGACTTTGAAATTACACCCCCAGCTATAATATCATCCATAATGACTGTATAAAGAGGAAAGGTGGCGGTATCGCTTTAATATTTCCCAACAACTACCACATTTCAGCTTACAACAAACCAATGCCAAAATTCACTTCAGCAGAGCTTCTTATAATTTTCCTGAAACTAAACAATTATAAACAAATTTGTATTACTGTTTTTTGCATCCCTCCTGGAAAAAATACAGCTATACTGGAAGATATCTTATGTTAGATATCCATAACAATTCCACAAGAAAAAAAGTACTAGGTGATGTTAATGTCGATTAGTTGGACATAAACTCATACTCCCCTATATTTAGCATGAACTTATTCAATTTCACACAACTACTTAATAGCCCTACACATTATAACAAGACATCAAATCCCCTATTAGACTGGATCATAGTATCAGACCCTAGCAAATATACCACCTCAGGTACAATATCTGACTTTCTTACTGATCATCATTCAGTCTGTATGACCAGGCATCTCACTCATCCACTCAAACAGCATGTTTATAAAACAACACACAACTTTTCCAAGTTTAAGCCAGACATGTTCATTACTAACCTATAATCTATTAACTGGAATTTCCTAAAAATACTCCCCTTAGACATGAGAAATCTGGACAAAGACAAAAATAATGGGGGAGGGCAAAGAACCACAAAAATAGGGATACATTTTAAATATTGCTATTATAACTTAGAATGTTGCTAGAATAAAAGATAGTGTGTTAGCATGCATTTTTCAGAAGGATATGAAGTCTGAAACTCAAATGATGGTCATTATGTAGTGACTTCAATCTACAAAGATTTGCCAGAAAATCACAAATTTTATGAGGAATGGGCCAAAATATGATGCTAAAATCTGGACATTCTGTAAAAATCATGACAATTGAGAGGTATGCCCTTAGATGATGTTGTAAATGAATTCAGTACAACTTTCCTAAATATCCAAATAGCGTTGCACCTCCTAGAAGGAAGAGACTAAAAGCAAATATAGTCTGCTTAAGTTCACCATATTCTTAGACTTGAAAAAAAAGCATGTGATACTGTCTTCCACCAGCAAATACTCATTCAACTCTCCTCAGTAGGACTTTCACACAACTCCTTGTCATGCTTACTTAGTTACCTGTCTGGAAGGCAGCAAGCCGTTAAATGGCAACAAACTTATTCATCCTTTCAACCAGTTACTATAGGTGTCCCACAGGGCTCTGTCCTGGGTCCATATTTAATATATTTATTAATAACCCCCACACCTCCACTCACCATACTAGTTTTGTTCAGTACACAGATTACTCAGCATTAATATGTGCAACCTCAACAATAAATAAGCTCCAAGACATTACCCAAAAATCTTTCTCCTCTGTAGAAACCTGGCTCAAAGATTCAAACCTCCTACTCAACCCCAAGAAAACTAGGTTAATGCTTTTTACATCAAAACGTTCCTAAAGTCAGTAAATGATACTGTCATTAAAACTGTAACTCACAGTAAATGTCTAGGAATTAATAGATGACAATCTCAAATATGATCAGTATATACTGCACACCATAAATTTACATATCTGAAACTAGGCTGTCTTTATAGGATCAATGGATTCCTTACAGATACTGCAACACTAGCCACCACCTACTTATTGCCAGGTCTCTTATGTTGCTCCTATTCTAACAAACTAAACAATACTCAATGAAAGAAACTGGCCTCCTGCTACAATAAAATAGCTACATTTGTCACTAGTCTCCCTCATAAGACCCCCATTGTTATAGCTTAAAGCAATTAAACTAGCTTGAACTGCACAACTACCTAACATATTTACAACTAACTACAGCACACAAACTGATTCATCATCCAGAAAAATGCCCTGCATTAAAAAACATATTACTGTCCTACTGTTCAGCAACAAATTGTTACTACTCACAAATAAGTCAAATAACTTTGCAGGAGACTCACTCTACTCCCATTACATTGCTAAATTCTGGAACTGTATCCCCACAAAAATAAAACTTTCTGACAAACTCAATAGTTTTAAACCACTTCTTAAATAAAATCTTCACCAATCCTGGTCCTGCGCATGCTTACCGCCAGGTTAAGATTTTGTGCTCACTGTACAATACTCTTCAAATTCTCTCTTTAAACAGAATTGTCTCAACCTCTCACTAAAATGACAAAACAATTTTTATACATAACTGCTACCTGTACAATCCACTAATTTGCACATGGGCTTTCTCTTTAGTAACTTCTGCCTCTGTAAAATCTTAGACTGCATAAATGTAACTACTTTATGTGTATAAATGCAAATAGAAATGTAACTACTCTGTGTTTAACTGGAACTAAATATAATGCAATGTAAACAAATGGAGCTTTTCTCCCCAGGTCTCCACTGAAAATGGATATTACCCAGTTGAACTTTCCCAGTAAACAAAGACAAATAAACAAATGTATTTATTTTATATCTGATTACTGGGTTGGTCTGACTGGGTAATCAGGTGCCCATTTTCAGCAGAGTCCCAGGGAGAAAAGCTTCACATACATGACGATCATAAAAAATACAAAAGCTCCACACATATGATAAAAATACAAAAAATAAATAAATAAACAAACAAACAAAGCAATTTGGCTATCTAAAAAGTGTAGAATGCTGATACAGGATAGATAAAAACATGAAATGAAAGGCAAAAATATAAAACACCACAATATCTTGAAACTTCAGAATGCTTCACAATCATATTAAAAAGCAAATTAATAAAGACAAAAAAACTATACTGTAACTAAATAATGGTAAACACAACTCAAAAAAATTATGGACAGACACAAAAGAAATCTTGTATCCCAGTCATAGAATCAGTCCTAACCTCTCTCCCAATAACTCATCACTTGACAATTTAATACAATTCAAGTCTTATTTTATAGATATTATAGCATCTCTAACCAAACAAACTCAAACCATGCTCTATTTCAGCTGATGATCTTCCAAGTGAATACCTTAAAATAATATCTGAGAGCATCGCCTACCCTGTCTCTATCCTTATAAATAGGTCAATCCAGGAATCCCACTTTCCCTTACTCTGAAAAAAGTCACACATCATCCTTCTGCACAAAGGAGGAAATTCATCAGACATTACTAACTTTATACCTATAGCAATATTATCCCCATCTCCAAAATGCTTGAAAAATGTGTTTAGAAACAATTGCTAAACTATTTCCTGCAGGAGAAACTATCCTCCACACAACATGGCTTCCATCCTTCCCACAGTGCTAACACTGCACTTCTAACCTATATAAATGCTGTCAATAAAACAAGAAATAATGGCAAATTAGTAGTCTCCTCCTTATTTCTAGACCTGTCAAAAGCCTTCAGCACAAATTGTCACAGCAAACTTCTAATGTTCTCATTAGATCTCACTCAGCCCACCCTGCTATGGTTCAAAAGCTATCTATGAAATAGGTATCAGTCAGTAAAATGGCACTTCACCCTCTCTCTGTACCTCCCAGTCACCACTGGTGTACCACAAGGCTCTGCCCTTGGTCCCCTCCTCTTTAACATTCTCACCAACACCCATACACAGGCCTCCCTAATACAGTACACAGATGACGCCACACTCATTTGCACACCTGACAATTCTAATTGTAATACACTCCCAAATACCCTAAGTGACCATCTACCAGCTTATACTACAGACCCCCCACAGGAGACTAAACTCCATACCTATAAAGCTACAAGAAATCTTACCAAATTCAACAAACAAGCATTCAATAACATCTTAAAAGCAATTAACTGGTTCTCAAAAAAACTTTACCTCTGGATGATGCCCTTCACCACTCTAACAAAGTCTTCTTAGATACCCTTAATAGCATAGCCCCTCTTTGTACCAAAAGAGCAAAAAATCAATCACACACCATGGCTTACTAACTAAGGCCACAAAACAAGTAATGCATACTAGAGAAAAAGCTTTGAAAAACTGGCATAAGAATAAAAATGACATCAACCTACTTATATACAAACAGCTACATAATCAATCAAAAAAATTAGTCATTGCTGACCAAAAAAGCTATTTCTCTCAACAACAAACCAAACCAAAACAACCCCCCCCCCCAATAAAAAATTTCTGGAAATCTATATCTACACCCCTGACTCCTAGGTGCACTCAAAACCTTCACCAGCCTCTGACAATGATCTATCTGCAATACCTAACATCTTTAACTCCCACTTCAGAAAAAGTATACTTAAACTCATAAACTATCCCCCAGCAAATACAAGCTAAGCCTCAACACTAAATCCACTCCCATCTGAATCACTAAATAATAATACCAGCACTAACAATCTCCCTAACTAGGAAACCTCCACAGCTATCTCTGCAATTCCTACTTTCACTCTGCAACCCATTCCCACCTCTCTAATACGTAAGCTTATTCTCAAATTAAAATCTTTCTCCCGCTCCTCAGACAACTTCCCTTCTGAATACCTAAAACTCACAGCAGATGCAATAGCCTACCCTGTTAGCATATTGATTAATAGATCTATCACAGACTCAGAAGTTCCTCAGCTTTGGAAAAAATCTATTGTAACACCCCTACATAAGGGTTGAAATACCAGTGAACTAGCAAACTATCGACCCATCTCTACCCTTTCCCCTTTATCTAAAATACTGGAAAAGTATTCATATGCAATTACTGAAACATCTTACTGATAATAATCTCATTGCTCCCACCCAACATGTTTTTCATCCAGCACACAGCACATCCACTGCACTTATATCATTCACAGATACTGCGAACAAAGCCCTGTATTCTGGCCGGCTAACCTCTGTAATCCTACTGAACCTATCTAAGACCTTTGATACCGTATCACACCAAAAATCATTACACCAATTATCTACACTAGGATGTTCTCCACTAACTCTAAAATGGTTTACCAACCACTAAACTAATAGACAACAATGCATTCGATGGCAAACTACTCTTTCACAATACCTCGAAAACAAAACCGGAGTC
This sequence comes from Protopterus annectens, assembly GCF_019279795.1. NCBI lineage: Eukaryota > Metazoa > Chordata > Ceratodontiformes > Protopteridae > Protopterus > Protopterus annectens. The sequence goes on from NC_056737.1 coordinate 713,797,029, forward strand.
CCCCAGAGTTCCATTCTTGGACCCTTACTTTTCAAGATTTTTATTAGTAATCTTTACACTGCCTCCCTCCAAAGTATGCTCATCCAATATGCAGATGACTCCACAATTATCTCCTCCTCCAATAACCTTCAACATCTCCTAAAAATAACTCAAGACACCTTTACCTCCACTGAAATCTGGCTAATCAATGTACAATTACTACTTAATCCCAAAAAGACCAAGCTATTACTGTTCACACCAAAACCTCTTCTCCAGGACTTTAAAATATATTCGCAAAACAATACAGAAATAGAAATCGTAACTCATGCAAAGATATTGGGCATCACCATTGACAATAAACTCTCCTTTGAAAATCATATGCTAAATACCTTTAAAAAGGTATTTACACTTGGCAAACTCTATAGATAGAAGCATTTCATGGACAGCACCACAAAAAGAAAACACTTGCCAACACTCTCTTGCACCCCTCCCTGTTATATGAGGCCCCCATTCTCACTAACCTCCACATGACTCTCAAAAACAAGCTGCAATCTGACTACTACAAAATAGCTAAATTTACAACTGGCTTATCTTATCACACACGTCACTGCTATTCTGTCAGTGAATTAAATTGGCTAGATTTCCCCTACTATCTCAGTTATGTACAACTAACTCAAGCACATTAAATAATATATAAACCTGACAATTGCCCAGCATTAAAACCTATCCTACAGCTGTATAACCCATCCAGAAATCTCCAGTCTACTAATAAACATCTTTTAGAAGTATATATACCCAACAAAAGAGCTGGTCAAAGCCTCTACTCCTTTACCACTGCAAAACTATTGCATATCCTGCCCTCAAATATCACTATTCTAGACTCCTTTAAGACCTTCAAACTCATTCAAAAAAATCACTTTCTTAACACTCACAGCTGTCCTTGCTCCTCTCCCAAAGACTAACATACTCCACTCGTATCTCTTAACTATATACCTCATAGTACCTGTTTTACCTCCTTCCAGCCACCTCGTCACCTCTCATCATCTCCCAGTCTCTCCCCAACCCACCACCTAGTATCTCCTACTCTCTTACCCAAACTCACTACCTAGTATGTTTATATTTCCAAGTTCTACATCTCAAACTATATATACTCATACTCAGATACCTATCCTCTTATCATTCTCTCTCAACGTTACTATCCTTAACCATCATACTCCCTCTTTCTCAGTAACCATACACTTAAACTTTTCACTCTCTAAATCCTACAAAACTAACTACAAATTATACCTAGAATGTCTTAATTCATCTTCTTAGAAATATAATTCTACCTCATATCCTAGATAGACTCGACCTTAAACTGTTATTCTATTCACAGACTAGGCTGTTATGTCTTTAACTGTATGTAATATATTAAAGTTAAATTGTATTTGTCTGTAATAGAATGGAATGTGTACACACAACTTTAAATTGTCAAAATGGTTGTACTTTGTGTGGAACTTTTCTCCCCGGGCCTCCACTGAAAATGGGTTTCTGACAGAGCTGGACTTACCAGTCAACAAATGTCAATAAATAAATAAATAAACAATGTGCATACCTCCAAAAAATTACTCATGAAGCTATATGAAGCTTTAATATGAATTGAAACATGGGTTTGTAACTCACAACTCATGCTCAACCCTAAAAAATCCCTCTCCCATGAAAAAAAAACAAAATTGAAAGTCCTCTCTTTCTCTTGATAATACAATCATTATAGGTATTGACTAGGCTAATGAGCACAAGGGCCTTTTTAAGCCTAGCTATGAACCCCAAATCTCTTGCCAGTTCTAGTACCCTTGCTAAGTACAAGCAGGGGTTTGGGAGGTGAAACATTTATAAGCAAGGGCCTAAGATATGAACCACCTACAGGCTGCCTGTGTCCATTAGAGGCATAGTTTACAAACGAGGGATGAATTTCCTGTTTCCCATCCAAATGTCCAAGTTACACTTGAATTGGGTTAAGGAGGAACTCTGCTTCACATGGATGGGGAGTCTGTTCCAGAGAAGGGGTAGTCTCTGGGATACATTCATGCCTCTCCAGCAGGCCCTGTTTATATCACAGGCAAGGCTTAAGTCTTTAGCATGGGTAATTATGGTTCTGTTTATTTGCAGATATGAGGTGAGGTTTGACAATGCCTGTAGCAGACATAATACAGGAATAGAGAGCCTTGATGCGGTCTGCATAGGGCATGTTACTTTTGCCCTGTATTCTGTTAGAGAGGATCCTCTGTGGATGTTCCAATTGTTGGATATGCTTTGATAAGTACATACCAAAGGGGAGATTGTACTCAATATCAGATCTGAAGAATGTCAAATGCAGTGGACCAATAACTTCCTTGAACTTAGATGCAATACCTTTGTTTATATAAGTTGCACTGCATAGAATGATTTCCTCACTACTGTAGACACATGATGGTCAAGGGCTAGATTGCTATTTGTGTCCCCGGTCCCTTATTAGTGAGTCATCTCTTAGGGGTGTGTTGTCAATATGATAGTTACCAGGGATGGATGACTTCCCAAAGGATACTATTATGCATTTATTGGCATTAAGTTTTAGTCCATGGCTCTGGCACCAGTTGTTTGTGTCAGTTCTTCCTGGAGAACATTTGTGTCCGTGGGTGATTCAATGACAGCTCCTAATTTGCAATCATCTGCAAATTTAGTCAGCCAAAGGCCATTGACATTGGCAAAAAAAAGGAGAAATCCCAGGACCAATCCCCAATGTGACTGGCCTCTTTGTAGAAGTGGACTCTCCAGTCTAACTTCCTGGGTCCTATCTGTGAGTCATCAGTCTATCCACTGGGTGACATAAGGGCTTGTACCAAATCTCTGAAGATTTTCAACAATGCCCAAGTTAAGGGTTATGTCAAATGGTTTGGCCAGGTCAAGACAGGGCAGTGTGAACTATTTTTGCTCTCTCCATTTTTTTTTTTTTTTTTTCAAAAAAGTCAACCAGGTTGAGTAGGCATGACTCTTTAAAAAAAAAAAATTTGGATCTCTAGTGTCTGAGGTTTCCTATGTCATATTGATAATTTCCATGATAGATTAAGTTTCATGCTATTGTGAATGTTTCCTGGGATATTGTCTGGACTCATTGATGCAGTACTCTTGGCGTTAGAGAAAGCATTAAGACACTGCCCCCTAGTGATAGCAGGGAGAGTTATATTTGATAGTATTTCCCGAGGGATGGTTAAGAGGGAGAGAGGTGAAAAGTTGGAGATGAATATGTTGGCCAGTTTATATATCTTACTTTCCATTCAGGTACAGGTGATGACATTTTAATAAAACTCTGCACACAATTGTGTATTGCTTTTGAGGTTGTGGAGATAGCTAAAAATGACTTGTGGTTGTCCTAGGGAGGCCAGACTTATCTCTGAGTTGGCATTGGTAGACTTTATTTCACCTCTGTGTGGTTTGTTTAGTTTGATGGGAGCGCTTTTATCCTACTGAGTGCTGCACCTCCTAATTTTTGCCGTGATTTTCATCCTTCTGTTATATTATGATTCCAGTGGGTGGCTTGTTTTTTAAGTTGGTTCTGTACTTCTTCCTGATGGGTACAGCTGACACTATGCAGCAATTAACATGCTTGTATAGGATTTCTGTGAACAGTTCTTTATAGGCTGAAGTGTTCTCAAGGTTTATGAGGGCTTGACATTTTGCCAGGTTTTCACTTAATAGTAGAAAGTTAGCCTCAGAGTAGTTCCTGAATATTCCAGGGGTAGCTGAGGTTTCAGGTTTACTTTTTACTTCAAAGGAGACCATTTTGTGGTCTGACCTTACCAGAGAAGACATTCCACAAGGGGTCTGCAGCACTCTCACATATTAGTGAGGACCAGATCCAGGATGGTTGCACCCCTTGTTTTTGTATTGACAATGTGGTCTAGGGAGTTTGTGTTTACAAAATCCAGGAATCTCCCATATTAGTGAGGGCCAGATCCACTATGGTTGCACCCCATGTTGGTGTACTGACAATCTGATCCAGGTTATTTGTGTTTACAAAATCCAGGAATCTCTGTGCCTGTACGTTTGATGTCATGTGATTCCCAGTTAATACTGGGGAATTTAAAGTCGCTCATGAATATGGTATTGGGTTGGATGGTGAGTGTTTTCAATCAGTTTAAATACATGGTATGGGTTTCCTGAGTCATAGATGGGGACCAATAATTTGCAAGAAAATGGTATTGGAATTTGCCTGTGGGGATTTGAACTTGGAGAAGCTCAAGTGCATTGTGCTGCTTGACCAGCCTTAAGATATATTTAATTTTGATGTAAATCAAGACACATTCACCTTTAGTCCCATACCTCTCAACTGTACAGATATTCGTAGAATGTCCAGATTTTTGGCTCATATTTTTGGCCTGTTCCTCTTTTTTCCTGGCAACTCACTGGAATGATCTCAGGATTGTAGTCACTAAATAATGACATACATTTGAGTTTCAGACTTCAAATCCTTCAGAAAATATATATTAAAACAAATCCTGTTACTCTAGCAAATTTGTAAGTTTATAAGAGCAATATTTAAAATATGTCACTGTTTGTACCCCCATTTTGTCAAACTTTGTCCAGATGTTTTGCATTAAGAGTTGAGAGGTATGTTTAGTCCCCATCTGTCTAGTAGCTAGTCTGTGTGGAACCTTGCACTGTCAGTGTGCTCTCCATGGCTTTAAACCATGTCTCAGTGACTGCACAAATGTCAGCATTCTCTAGGGTGAAGAGAGCTTCTAAGGAGTGAAAATTTTTGTTTAGATTCCTAGCATTAAGCAGTAACACCCTTAGGTTTTCTTTGCTTTGATTTGCTATGTCGGAAGTACTTTCAGTTTGGCATTGCCTAAAAAAGGCACTATGGGGGTGGTCAATGTTTTAGCTAATATTTGAAAGCCTAGAGGGGAGATGTGCAGACCATCCCTGGCAAAGCAATGTCATCTGCTATCTCCTTCCATGGTGACATATATTACACCCCCTTGGAATGATATCAGAAACTAAGCCAATTATTAGTCAGTCTTCTTTTGTGGCATCATCCTTGGAGAAGGCAAAATGCTGTTCAATGCTAGGCTCATAACAGCCTGGGACACATATTCCAAGAGCTCCATGATGTCTCCATTTATATAGTCTAGGGAGGTGTGTCTCAGGTTATTTACACCCCCATGGATTATGACTGAATCATGTTAGTACTTGTGGTCCAATGACCTGAGTGTGTGCATAATGTGGGGAATCCTGGACTCTGATAAGCAAATGAATGTGACTTTCTCCTTACTCATGCTGGTAAAAGGGATATCAGTGTGTTTCACAATCGAGTCTCCAGTGGCTAGAATGTTGGATTCTGTGGCAGCTTGCCTTATGGGCATCGAAGTAGTGGCTCCATGAGATGTGGCTGTATGTGTTGGTGTGAGTGTTGTTTTGAAAGAGTGCATTCAGGATTGCTGAGGGTATTTGTTATGTGGAATTCAACTAAGAGGTCTTTGGGGTTTAGGAAGGTTAGAGTTAAGTGCCTCAGCATATGTGGGTCTATATGTCTGTTTTGAATTGTGCGTTATTGGTACAGCGTGTGCACTACTAACAACCTTATTGACATTAGAACCGCTTTTATGTGAGAGCTTTGCCTCCAGTGACATTGTGCAAATTCATCTCTCACATACCATATCAATTTGTTTGAGAATTAACTGGTTGTCGGTAAACATAAGAAGATTTCTACATTGTCTCAGGATGCCCATATCCACCAAGTTGGTAACAGAGATAGTGGGAAAGTTCATATCCATGGCAACAGACCTTTTTTATTGATCAGACAGTAGGAGCGAGAATATAAAGTAATGTCAGGAGTATCCGGTTTGCAACTCTGGGAGCAATGCTTGTCACTTGCAACTAGGTATTGGTGAAATTTCAATGGTGCTTTTACAGGAAAAATGTCAACTCAGGATGTCTGTGGCTATACAGGGCACTTCCAAATACTTGAGGGGAAAACTGATAAGTAGAACCTGATGATTTGTGGATAAAGTATTTAGGCAGATACTCTGAAGTTAGAAACAAATCAAGCAGTACTTACTGAAAAGAAAGAATTAGCTTGTCAAGAAGGATGAAAAGAGAGGATTCACCTGAATGCCTACTGCCTGACTGCTAGTGTTGGTCTCACCACAGCTTCACTCTGCTAGGGTACAATGCTCCTTTGCTTCTTCTCTCACCAGAAACAAAACAATAGCACCAATTCCAAGAAGGGAAGCAGGTCACAACCTGTTTGGTAATCCACAGTCTTGTCCCAGATGATGTAAGGGTCTGCAGGCTTGTTGTAGCCTTTTTCTGGTAGATGCCTTGAATAGCAACCAGGCCAATCAAGAAGGTTAAGCACAACCACTTACAACCAGAACAATTTAGGAATCTATGCACACTGCTCCTTCTCTCACCAGGAGCAAAATATAAGCACAAATGCCAAACTGGCACCTATTAAGCAGTTATTAGGCTTTCCGGTGATCAGCAATCCCCAGGAAATAATGTTCCTATACTCATTGTCTCACCAGGAGCAAAATAAAAGCACTAATCCCAAGATGGCTACTAAGAGGCATAATGTGGGCTGTTCAGCAATTGGTGGTCTTGAAGCAGATTATGCAGATTTTAAAGGTAAGATGGAAAAATTATTTAACATCCTAAGAGCTGCAGTCTGCACTTAGCAGTTAAATATGAAAGAAGGGTTAACTTAAGCTTTAGCTATCTAAGTGAAGAGACACTAATTTTAAAAGAGCAAGATAAATTGGAAGGGGTGGGCACTTTGTATTCTGGTTATTTGTAATGCAGTGGGATGGCCAATAAATTTAAATAGTTGAAGGGGAGTGATTTCACAAAATGATAATTTAGTGCTTACTTGCAATAGCCAATTGCAAGAGGAGAGGGAAGGAGATATGTGGTCAAATTAACATAAGGTGCAGGCAACTAGAGAGACAATTGAGTTTAAAAACAGAGCAGCAGAAGGGTGGGGGAAAACATATTTTCTGTGTGACTCATAAGAGACACAGCTGTGGTCTCTTTCTTAGTTTAAATATGCAATTAAAAGCAGAATGCAAGTAAAACACAATGTAAAGAAAATGAATCACAATATACAAAACAGAAGAAGGCAATAAAGCAACACAAAATACAAGAAAGGAAAATCAAATTAACATTTCCCTCACAGCAAGTGTGGCAAAGTCTGGGTGAGCTTTTCTAGTAAAGCCAAAATAATAGCATCACTAATCTCATCACTTATTGGTTTATAGGTAATTACTAATCTATCAGTCTGCAAACATTTACAAGCCTAGCCAATAACAAGAGGTCAGAAGCAAACCCTGTACTTTGTAGATGTGAGGTTAAGACCTTAACCATTATGCGAACACTCTTTTGAAGTCACTTTTCATAGCAAATTATTAGGGATGATAGTGGATGAGAATCTTAAATCTGACCTGCATATACAAAACTACATAAGAAAAACTCATCAAAAACTTGGGATGCTTTATAGAGCCAAAAACATTCATCACCAATGCAGCTAAAACTACACTTGCCACTACTTACCTTCTCTTCACACTTCTTTATAGTGCTCCCATCCTTACTAAACTTCAGGCATCACAAAAATCAAAACTTGAACAATGCTATAACAAAGTTTCTAAATTTGCAGCAAATACCCAGTTCAGAACCCAGCATTATCAAACTGTCTTTCGGCTTTTCCCGGTTAGGGGTCGCCATAGCGGTACTCCGGTCTGCTAATGATTGGCAGTAGATTTTTATGCGCTGGCTTGCCGGGCCTAACGCACAACCTTCAATGAAGGAACACCCATTCATGCATGTTGACACACAGAAGACGCTCTAACTGAGAATCGAACGTGCAACGTCTAACTGTGAGGTGACAACGCTACCGCAGCACCACCACCGCAGTCTTCAGAACCCAGCACTATATATCACGAAAATGCTTAAATCAGTTAGAACTACCCCATCAACTAACACAAACACAGCTTCTTACCACCTATAAAGTTATCCAGCATCTATCTGCTTGTCCAGCAATAAAAAATATTCTATACAACTATGTTCCTAGTTAGTCATTATGATCCAATGACCAAAAACTTCTATCTGTCCACAAACCTATCAAATCTACTGGCTATTGTTTGTACTCATTCCATGTTGCTAAGTCCTGTAACCATATCTCTATCCATCAGGTCAATACCCTCCTGCATATCCTTCAAAACCATTCTGAAAGACTTCCTAGCCAAAAGCTGTCTCTGTTCTTGCTCATCACCAGGATAAACTATATATCCCTAAATATGGTCAAATACCTATTCATGCATCTCCTTATTCTCCCTTCTTCACTCACTTCCTTACATCTATCAATTTCTCTTTCTGGCTTTGTTTCTAAATATAACAACAGCAAAGTAACCCCTGCAGGTACGGCAAGTGCACAGCCCAAAACACTGACAAGCAAATTCAAAAACAAGAGGCCAGCACTCAGTGGAGTAAAAAACGTCCTCTAATTTTTTTGAAACACCGAGTATTGGCCTCTTGTTTTTGAATTTGTTTCTCTCTAAATATAGCATAAGCCTTATTTTCTCTCATTTCATATTGCAATTCCTGTTTGTATTATGCTAACATACCTTTAATTTTTTCTATAAATTGGCTAAATTTTCACTAAATATTAAATCATTGTCATATAATTTGTATACATTTTTAAACAATATTTTCACATTATATCTAGTTTGGTATAATTATTTAAACTGTATTTGTTTTTTATATTATTTTTAAAGACTGTAGAATTATTATTCTTAAAATGTCTTTTAATACTTTGGAGCTTTTCTTTCTGGGCCTCTGCTGAAAATAGGCACCTACCCAGTTGGGCTTTCCCACTAATCAAATGTTAATAATAATAATAATAATAATAATAATAATAATAATAATAATAATAATAATATAAATTGTTTTTAATTTTTCGTATATAGATGCACTTAAAAAGTTATATATTTTTAGGTACTGTAAATCAGTGTCCATGTTAAGTGATTATTCAGGTAAAGTGGCAGTATTTGTTGATAATAGGTCCATAGGTTCATACATGATTACTGGGCTAATGATCTCAAGGGGCCATTTCAAGCCTAGCTATGCTCTTCAAATGTATCAGACAATTTATGATACTCTAGGGTTATTTTAAGGAGTATATATAGACTTGGACATGGGCAGTCAAGCATTTATACGCTGTCTCTGTCTACTAGATACACAGGTGCCAGACTATAGATAAATTTCCAATTCCACATCTACTGGTCCAAGTTAGACTTGAATTGATTAGGGAAGAACTGTGCTTCATGTGGATAGGAAGACTTGTTCCAGACAACGGGTAGTCTCTGAGACATATACCTGTTCCTCCAACATGTCCTGCTTATGTCGCAGATGAAGTTTAGGTCCCTACATTAGGTAATTCTATTTGTTTTGCAGATGTGCAACAGGTCCTTCTGAATGAGACCAATTGATGTTTTGTAGGCCAGGCATAGATCACCTCTCAGCAATCTATAGGAGAGTGTGTACAGAGATAGGGCTTTGAGGCAGACCAAGTAGGACCCAGGTAGGGTTGCCACCCATCCGTTTTTTTTTCCGGGCTATCCGGAAATCAAACTGATTCTCCGGTAGTCTGGAAAAAACTGTACAAACTCTGGCATTCTGTTTCAAAAAAGGAAACAGACTATTGGAGTTTGTAAATCAGCTGATTTACTCTGGTTTTTACAGAAAAGCATAGTAAATCAGCTGAAAACAGGCAGCAAGGATGGAAAAAGAGGGCGTTCCTCACAAGGTGATGTAATAGTGACATCACAAAATGGGTGGAGTATGGACAGGCGTGGAGGTGGGGTTACTGATGATCTGAGGGGTGTGGCTTTACTCCGGTTTTAGCCAAAACAAAAGGTGGCAACCCTAGACCCAGGGTCAGATCCAGCACAAGGTGACATAGGTATCTGCCTAGGGCCCATTGCTGGCTGGGTGGCCCAGATGTACTACCTTAATTTAAAAAATAGAAATGTTTACCATTAATAAAAAATACTCCCTGATTATTTCCTACTTTCATCCATCACTGACATCCTGTTCTGCATGTGCTGACTCCAGTTCTTATTGGTTCAAAGCATCAGCCAATGAAAGATACTAGAGGTGGCCCATAGTGATTTCCAGGAAGTGGCACATCATATGAGTGGAGTGTGCTGAAAAGGAGACAGAGCTTTCTCTGTACTTTTTTGGCAGCAGTGTGATTATTTGAGTCAAGCACACCAAACGGAGGAATCAAGCTACAGGTAGGCAACAGACAGATGAAATAAACTGTGTACCAAATGGGAGTCAGGTAGATTCCATTTTTCAGAGATTAACTCTGTGTGTGAGAAACAGCAGGCAGTTGATGCAGAACCTGTTGCTCTGTTAACTTTTAAAATGAAGTGTTGGAGTTAGCATAATGGTTATGGTGTTTACCTCCCAGAAACAAGATACAGGGTTTGATTATCACCTTTGAGAAAAATTGGCTAGGCTTAAAATGAACCACAGGGTCCACCCACCTAGCATTTCCCTATGAACCAAGTAGTCTTCTTCCAGTTTTGTAGAAAATATTTGATTTTGCTTCATATTTATACTATTTCTTTGAGCAAGTAACTTAACCAGACAGTGCTTTAGGGCAACTGGAAATTTGGGCTATGCTTTTCAATGGTCACATGGACTGCAAGCTTACTATCTGTGAGCCAGAGTAGTTATGGTGCAAAGGAAGGAAATTGATTGTAAACAACAGTTATCAACATATGAACCATGTTCTTTGGCTATGATCCTTGGTTTCCCTAATGCTGACATTGTCTTTATTATAGCCAGGGCTTTTTTTGGGGGGCGATACGTGCCGGGACAGCATACCGGCCCCTCTGCTGCCCTGTTTCTTTAAAAAAAAAAAAACTTTATTTTTTAAGGGCGTTCTTCTTTAAGAATGCCTTTTGCATCGGGTCACACAGATGCAGAAGATCTTCTCCGTTTGTGTGATGTGTGACCAATTGTCTACATCTTCCTGGTCCGCGCCCATGGACTTTGAATTCCTGAAGATGTTTGGACTGTGGACAGCAACCGGACAAGTGAGTGGTAGGTGTGTATGTGTGTTTTTAATTTTTTAAGAGGAGTGTGTGTGTGTGTGTTGTGTGTGTGTGCGTGCGTGTGTGTGTGTGTGTGTGTGTGTGTGTGTGTGTGTGTGTGTGTGTGTGTGTGTGTGTGTGTGTGTGTGTGTGTGTGTGTGTGTGTGTGTGTGTGTGTGTGTAAGAAATAGGTAGGTGGGTGTGTGTGCATGTATAAGAAGTAGGTAGGCCTGTGTGTGTGTTTGTGTGTGTGTGTGTGTGTGTGTGTGTGTGTGTGTGTGTGTTTGTGTGTGTGTGTATGAGTGAGTGAAATGTCCAGATTTTTACAGAATATCAATATTTTAGTCTCATATCCATGGTCTTTTTCTCATAAACCTATTTTTCTGGCAATCCTTGGCAAATCATTGAGGATTAATAAATTAAATAATGGCAGACATTTGAGGTTTAGACTTCATATCCTTCAGAAAGTTCATACTAATGCAAAACGTGTTGTTCTATAAACATTCTAAGTTTGTAAGAGCAATATTTAAAAGGTGTCCCTATTTTTTGACATTTATTCCCACATTATGTGTGTCTTTGTCCAGATTTCTTGCTCTAAAAGGTTGAGAGGTATGGGGGAGGATCTAAGAGGGAGGTAGGGGTGTATGTGTGTGTGTCTAATACCTCTCAATTGTACAGATGTTCACAGAATGTCCACATTTTTGCCTTATATGTTTGGTCTGTTCCTCATAAAAATTGGCATGCATTTCAGTTTAGTTTCACATTTCATATCTTTTAGAAAATGCATTCTAACACAAATGCTGTTATTGTAGCAACTTTCTGAATTTATAAGAGCAATATTTAAAATGTGTCCTTAGTTTTGGGTCTTTGTCCCCCCATTATGACAGGCTTTGCCCAGACTTTTTGTGCTAAGAGGTTGAAAGGTATGTGTGTGTGTGTGTGTGTGTGTGTGTGTGTGTGTGTGTGTGTGTGTGTGTGTGTGTGTGTGTGTGTGTGTGTGTGTGTGTGTGTGTGTGTAAAAGAGAGGTAGCATACCCTTCAACTGCCAGGTTTTTGCAGAATGTCCAGATTTTTGCCCATGTTTTTGATTGAAGTTCCTAAATAATTACAGATATTTGAGGTTTACACTTCATATCTTTTAGAAAAATGCATACTAACACAAATCCTGTTATTCTAGCAATTTCTAAATTCATGAGAGAAATATTTATAATCTGTTCCTATTTATTTTAGACTTTGTCCAGATTTCATGCATTAAAAGGTTGAGGTGTGTGTGTATGTGAGACAGTGAAATCCCCTAGTTAGGGTTAGCAGGTGGTTAGTAATTTGTTTAGACTCAAGCCCTGTACCTTAGCTGCAGGAAACAAGAGCCTGAATCCTCTACCCAAAATATGCAACTCTTTTGCTTAGAAAATGGTATCACTGCTGTGTGTTTAGTGTTTTAAAGCAGTGTTAGTAGTACAGCAGGTAGCATAATTTTGTTTTGATGCAGAAGGCTGTGGGTTCTATTCCCATTAAATGGATCACTGATACTGTGTTGGATTTTAAGAAGGTGGGGTGCTGTAGTCCTGAGTATGTCCTCCTTTGGTTAAGATGCATAGTAACCATGAACCTGTTTTAGTTTGCCATCCATTCCCTATTGCAATATTACCAGCTTATCATTTTAATGTAGCATAGGCAATGTATTCTTAAAGGGCAGCAGGCAATGAATTTGTAGATGAAATACTTACATATAAAGTTTTTTGCTAGCAGCAATCATTTTATCAGTTACAGTCAGATCTCTTTAATGTGGAATTGTTCAGATGACTTTTACTTCTGCAGAGATTGTGCATATTGACTGCTATTGGTAGGTTGTAATGACAGAAGTTTGAGTGGCCTTTTATGGTTGAAATGTTCTGAATTGGCCAGTTTTGGCATTATTGGTTCATATGTTTTGTTTCTTTGCTTACTGGCTATAAATTTAAAACACACTCTAAAAAGTGGTGTTGTATTATACAAGGGATATAATGTATTTATTATATATTATAATTTAATACAATCAGGAAGGTGAATCAAATAAATTTTACATGGTCCTAAAAATGTGTGCAAGGCGTGTATGATTTGAAAACAGCCCATAGGTAAACTTAATCTACCACTGACCAGATGCATTTTCTTTGAATGTGGGTTTCAATGCTGTTTCAATGAATGTGAGTTTCAAAGTCACAGAAGTTCATAGGTTCATAGATTCATAGGTAGGTACTAGGCTATTGGCCCTAGGGGCTATATAAGCCTAGCCATAAAGGTACCCTGGCTTTCGCCACCCAAGAAAATTATTTTCCTGTGCCACTGTTGAGCAGAGCCACAGAGGTGATCCCCGGGGTGAATTTCCTATTTCCCATCCAATCATCAAGATTTTTCTTGAAGAGTGCTAATGAGGAGCATTGTTTGATATAAATAGGTAGTTTGTTCCAGAGTATGGGAAGTCTCTGGGACAGGAATCTATCCCTCCAGCATGTTCTGTTTATTGTAGTGACAAGGTTTAGGTCCCTAGAGCATGTAGCTCTGAGGGATTGGGATTTCTTTAAGTGGAGCATGTCCAACAGCTCTAGGTTTGACATAGCTTTGTATGTTAGGCAGAGATTGTCTCTGAGTAGGCGATATGTGATGGAGTAAAGCTGCAATTTTTTGAGACGGTCTGCGTAGGGCATCTGTTTGAGGCCAGTAATCCTCTTTGTGAGGTATTTCTGCAGGCTTTCCAGTTGTTGTAGATGTCTTGTGTGGTACATTTCAAAAGGGGCATTGTACTCTATAATGAGTCTAATGAGTGACAAGTAGAGGGGAACAATGACCTCTTTTTCCCTGGATGAGAAACCTTTTGTGATGAGGTGTGCCACATACAAGGATTTCCTGACTACTGTGGCAATGTGATTATCAAAGGAGAGACTACTGTCCACCTGTGTCCCAAGATCACTTATCACACTTTCGGTGTTAAGTAGACTACCACCTATGTGGTCGCTCATGGGTACAGGGTTTTTTACCAAAGGGGATGACAATGCACTTTTTGGCATTGAGCTTGAGGCTATGGCTTTGACACCAGGCATCTGTCTCCATGAGGCCCTTTTGTAGGATATCCACATTGCTTGGAGTTTTGATTATTGCTCCTAGTTTGCAGTCATCTGTGAACTTTGTTAGCCAAAGACCTTCTGTGTTAGCCTGTACTTCAGAAAAGTAGATACCAAACAGGATAGGACCCAGGACTGAACCCTGTGGTACTCCACTTTACACTGTTCTGAAGTCGAAGTTGGAGTCTGCTACTTTCACAATGTGGGTTCTGTCAGTGAACCAGTTGGCAACCCATCTTGTGACATAGGGATTTATACCTAGTTTAGTGAGTTTATCTATAATTCCAGAGTGGGGGATGGTGTCAAAAGCCTTGGCGAGATCTAGATAGGCTGTGTGAACCACCTTACCCTCATCTACGGCTTTGGTGACTGCTTCAAAGAAGTCTATCAGGTTTAGGAGACATGATCTGCCTTTTACAAACCTGAACTGGGAGGGGTTCAGAGTTTGGAGATTACCATTGTCTTTGTGTATAAGATCCATGATGATACGTTCCATGGCCTTGCAGACCAGGCTCATTAGGCAGTAGTTCCTGGGGTCTGTGGTGGTTCCCCCTTTGTGGAGTTGGATAACCATTGCTGTGCGCCATTCAGTGGGTGCAAAGCCTGAAGTGAGGTTATGATTGAACATGGTGCTTAGGTTGGGTGCCAGTTCATTCTGCAGTTCATGTAGAATGCAGCCTGGGATGTTGCCAGGTCCCACAGATGCTGTGTTCTTGGCTTTGGAGAGTGTGGTTTTTACCTGTGCAGCTGTGATTACAGGAACTTTGCATTCTTCCGGTATAGAGATGGGCTTTTTAGGGGGTGAGAGGGGGGTAAAGTTAGCACTGACCCTATCTGCCAGGATGTTGGTAATATCAGTTGGTTCTGTATATTTAGTGCCATTGTGCTGTAACTCAGAGCAGATCTGAGTGTTGCCATTGAGATTCTTGGCATAATTATAAAATGCTTTATGGTTGTCTTTAGAATCAGTGGCGATTTTGTTTTCATAACTAGCTTTGGATGATTTTATGAGGGATCTCAGCTTCTTACTGAGGCTGACCAGGGAGTTCCTCCAATCATGGGATTTTACTCTTTTTTGCAACAGTTTCTTTCTTCTGTTGTAGAGTTTGTTTATGGCAGAGGACCACCAGATTAGCTTTCTTTTTTTGGAGGATAGCTTTTTGGTTCTGTTAGGGATAGCATGGTCCATGCACTCGTGTAAGTGCTTATAAATTGCATTTGTATAGGATTCAGCAGTCGTACCTCTATTGCCCATCTGCGTGGGTGTCGTGAAGTTTGCTTAAGAAGCGTGAAGTTGGCTTTGCAGAAATTTTTTATGGTAGTTTCCCTAATGGGGGGTGGGGGCAGGATGTGGATGTCTAGGGTGATTAGCTTGTGGTCATATCTGACCAACGAGGAGTTGACCTTTGGTGTGGAATACCGGTCGCCCATGTTGGTAATGACTAGGTGTAGGATATTGCTGCCCCTGGTGGGGGTGTGGATAAGTTGATCCAAGGCATTGGAATTTATGAATTCCAGAAAACGTTGAGCAAAAGAGTTGGTACATGAGTAGTTTCCCAGTTAACGGTGAGGTATTTGAAATTGCTTATTATTAGGGTGTTGGGTTGTACCCTAATATTTTCCAGCGTATCAAGAAATTAGGAGTTTGAATCCTGGGTCATGGTGGGGTATCTGTATCAAGTTACAATTTGGATTGCTGTCTTACCCAGAGTTAGTTGCACTTGGATAATCTCGGATGCATTATGCTGAGCAGCTAGCCTGAAGGTGTGGATATCCTTAATGAATATGGACACGCCTCCGCCTTTAGTGTTTTGGTCCAGGTTAGGTGGCCAAAAGGTGTGGTATGAATTATAGCCTGGTAATGCAGGGGTGCTCTCTGGAGCCTTGAAAAATGTTCAACTGAAACAACCAGGAAAGATAACCAGCTACTGCAGGAACCAGCCAAGGAAACGTAGCTAGGACAGCAACTCACGGCTCGATAGAGTTCACAAAATGTACGGGCAGCAACTGTTATAAACCACCAAGTGAAAATACCAAGAGAAAATGTAGGATAGTGTAACGTACTTCGCCCCACTAGTAAAAACTCCAAAGCACTGAATATACTAGGTTAGGTGCCCGTAGATGATGTACGGAGATCAAACAAAACTCCACAGTCTCTAAGCACTGAACATAAATGTATTCCAATACGCTGAACAAAGGTCGATGAGACATCCACAAAAAATGAAGAAAAGTTGAATCCTTTTATTGTAACATCAAAAACAGCTGCCAGAAACACTAGTTTAGCGCTTTCATCTGCACCATCGCAGACTTCCTCAGAACTAGTGCATACATCATAATCATTGGATTTAAAACATTTGCATCTTCATAAAGAGACAGAGACATTAGCACATCATCCATTTACATATATGAAACCCAATAAAAAAACAGTTAAAATATATTTTTTACAACTGTGAATGTGAAAAATTTTTAAAAAATCAAGAATATTTCTTGTAAATTATACATATAAAAGATGTTTTTTTAAAATAACATACATATACTAAACAATCAAAAACAAGCTAAAATTTACTCATAAAAAATCAATGAGAATACTATGAATCCAAAATTAAGAAGGGTTTGATGCTAATAAAGTCATTAATACCTGGACTTCTAGTAGAGTCAGTCAGGATCTGCCATTTGCTCTCCTTACAGGCTAGTCTAGTTTTCCAATCACCCTCATCTATAATAAAGAACAAAAATATATGTTCTTCACCACATTCTTTGATATGTCTGTATAGTGCATTCTTGCAGTCCATTTTCTGAATTCTGTAATAATGTTCGTAAATCCGTTTCTTTAGCTCCCTTTCTTGAGCTAAATAAACTACATGTTTAGTGCAACAATTGCCACCTATACTCCTTATCATAGTGTGGTTGATGTCATCTAAAAAGATTTCACTATTGGTATTAATATACTTGCATTGGTTGCATCTTCCACATTTGCTAGTAAATATTTTTCTTTTATTGTTTTCACCCTTCCTCAACATAAACAATTCTAGGTTTTTCTCCTAAAATCTTCTTATTGGCATCTATAACTGTGATAATATCCCAATATTTGTTGAGAATGTCCTTAATCCTTACACTGTAAGGGGTATAGGTGAGAACACATACTCTACCCATATACCCATTTTCAGGGTGTGTAATTTCATTGTTCTCCCTTGCATAACCCAATAAAGGTTTAAATTTTAGTCCCCATTGGGATTTGACATATTCGATAGTGTCGTTGATCATACCCATGGGGTATCCTCTCTTCCCAAATAATTTCGCAAGAAGTTCCATTTCTACTTCCATAAATTCTCTAGTGGAGGACAACGAATACATTGTCCTTTAATGATGTTCTTGAAGATGTGTGGTGGATGTTCACTACCGTAATATAAATAGTCATTAGAAAATGTACTTTTACGGTGTATCTTAGATGTAAATCCTCTATTCGTTAAACCTATGTAAACATCTAAATAATCTATACCTTCACTACTAATATTGTGAGTGAACTTGAGAAGGTACCATTGATATATTCAATAAATTGTGTAATTTTTTCTTTTGGACCTTTCCACAAGATGAATATATCGTCCAAAAATCTCACATAGTAGGTAATATAGGTAGAAAATTCACAGGCAGTAATAAATTCATTGTGAGATAATTATGGTCCAAAACTAAACCCATCATATCTATGATCAAGTTTATTTTGTCCCAGGACATAAACTGTTTCCAAACATCTCAAGCCCTTCATCCTTAGATTGTAATTAATGTACAATGTATGAATCCTTAATAATAAAGGGGGAGTATTTTGGTAGATATGCTGTAGTCCATCTGTGATGAGGTGCCAATGTTATAAAGTCTTGGATTGGAGCCGAAAATGGGGTCTAATGGTGGCTTAGTCAGGGATTTGTGGATTTTGGGTATCGATGATCTATCAAATACTCTTCCAAAATTAAGTCGATTCTTCTGAAGCCTATGTTAATTTGATTAATAGATACCATTTCATAGTTCCCTGATTGATGTAAAATGTTGTATATCTCAGCTTTATAAGCCAAATTGGAATAACTTGTTTAGTAATGTTATCACCTAATAAATCTTTGTTGATTCGATACTCCCTAGCAATTTCTTTGTTCAAATAATAAAGATCTTTACATACCATTTGATCGAAAACATTCACCTGTGGGTTATTACCATCAAATAGTAAGGCAAGATTGAGCCTCCTACTAAATAATTTGATTTCTTTGATGAGATCAACTAAATTGAATTTGTTGGAGGGTACAAATTTGGTGCCTTTACATAAAAGAGAGCATAAATCATCCTGAATAGTTGTATCTGTATAGTTGTATACATTGAAACCTTAAAATGTCCTTCTTCTGCTCTAAACTTCCTATCTTGTGGCCAACATACCTTACAGGTTTTGTATAACTCTATATCTCGTCTCTTTTTTTTGTTTTTCCCACGTAAATATTTTTGCTGCTGTAGTCCCCGCCATCTGAAATGTTTATGATACAGCTCACTCCATTGCACTTCATCCACTAAAACATTTAGCTTCTCATCATAACATTTCAATAATAGTTTCATATATAATATTCCAAATTCATCAAATAAACTGTTAAATTCAGAAATAATGATCAACCTTAATATTTTGTATTTGTATTAAATAGTTACCCAACTTATATATACTATTCTTAATAGATTCACATTCATCACTATCACAATGTATTTTATTCTTAAGAAAGTTGTCGATGGCATGATGGTGACTACCTACACAAAAATGAAGAAAAGTTGAATCCTTTTTAAAAACATTTCAACATTTTTTGCATCTTCACTTAAAGAGACAGACATTAAAGCCATCATCCCAGTTACGCATATGAAACCCAATAACCAACAGTTTAAATAACATTTTTACCAAGCCTTGCACCAGGTCTCTGTCACTGCACAGATGTTGATGTTTTCCATTTTAAAGAGTGCCCCAAGTGAGTGCATTTTGAGGTTTACACTTCTAGCATTGAGTAGCATTACCCTCAGATTTTGCTTGCTTGTACCTGTTAAGGTGGTGAATTTGTCATTTGAATCTTGCCTAAAAAAGGCACTATAGGGGTGGCAAGAGCTTTATCCAATATCCGGAATCCCAAGGGTGACAGGTGCAGGCCATCTCTGGCAAAGCATCGTGGTCTGTTGATCATGTCATCCCAGGCAGACAGATACTGGATCCCCTTAGAATGACACCAAAAGCTTAGATAATTGTTGAAGTCAATCAATTTGTCCTTGTACTGTTTTATCATTCTGGGTGATGGCAGGATGCTACACAGGGCTAGTGTCATACCTGCTGGGCTACAAGATCAGAGAGCTCCTCCATGTCTCTTTTCATGTAGTCCAGGGAGGTACATCTCAGGTCATTCACACCAACATGGACAATGACAGAGTCATATTTGTACTTGTTGTGGAGTGACCTGAATGCATGTGTTATGTGGCAGATCCTGGCACCCGACAGGCAGCTGACAGTAACTTTCTCCTTGTTTAGCCTGGTAAGTGGAACATCAGTGTGCCTGACTATAGAGTCACCTATGACTAGAGTGTTGGATACGTTGTTATGCCTTATGGGCTGTGGTTGAGTGGCACACTGAGTTTGTGAGCTATGTGTCATTTGGGTTGGGTTGGGGGTGGAGGTTGCTTGCGTTTCCACTTTAGAGGTCTCTGTTGCTTGAGCAGATTTTTATTGAGAGCCTCTGCAAATGTAGGTGTGTGTTTCATGTTTCTATGTGTGTGTTTTGGTGGTGTAGGTTTTGAGGGACTATGTGATGAGTGTGGTGTGGTGCAAGTGTTTACCTTATCGTCTTGACTGTCTAGTCCAGTCTTGGGTGAAGAGAGCTTTGCAGTTTGGCTATATAAGTGTATCTCTCACAGGCTGTAGTGTTGAGTAGTAGTAGGAGAGGGTTGTCTGTGTACATGAGGCAATTGTTGCATTGCCCCAAGATGCCCAGATTCATCAGGTAGACAGTAGCTGACTCTTAGACATGCCTGGATAGGTGCTTATTTATTAAGTACTAAAAACTGTTTTCCTCTAGACAAGTGAGGAAAGTTGAGTGCTGTAGTAATTTGTGGCTTATTTAGTGCTTACAATGAGTTCTAAACAAGTGCTTAGCTCAAAGAAACAGATTTTAGTGCTAAAACTAAAAAAACTGGCTAGTTCTAAGGGAAAATTTGAAGAGCAGACTTTATGGTGCTGGGAATAGTTTAACCCTAGCTAAGCGGCGATGCATAAAGTGTATATATATATATATATATATATATATATATATATATATATATATATATATATATATATATATATATATATATATATATATATATATATATATATATATATATATATAAACAGCAGCAAATGAGCAAACTGATTTAAACAAATAAAACTGAGCCCCGTTCCAGCAGTCTTTGATCAGACAAGTTCTAACTGCACACTCCTGCCACTAGGGTGCAGGGGAACCATCTCCAAAAAAGATGGTCTGGATTAGTGCTCAAGTTATACATAAAAAGCTAGATTCAGCAGGTCTGAATTTAGTCTATGCTACAACAAACAAGGCGTACCAATTTCAGAAAGAAACTGTTCAAATAGACAGGCACAATAAGCCTTTAACCATAAACTCCCAGCTCAGAAGGGCAGAATCTACCCTCTCCTCCCACAAGAGTGCAGACCACACCTTCTGAATGTAAAATAACTGGCCCAACGACCAAGCGCTTAAACCAGAACTAATACACTTTTAGAATAACAGACACTAAGCCTTCAATCAGCAACTCCCAACTTAGAAGGATGTAAGCTACCTGTCCTGCCACAACACTGTAGACCACAAACCTTCTTAATGTAAAACAAATGGTCTGAAGCCCAAGTGCTTCAACCGAAGGCTTAGAATAACAGTTACAATTTAATCAGGCTACTAACAAGCAGTAATAAATGCAGCAGAATAAATGTAATTAAGTACTTTTAAGAACAAGCAGCAAAAGCAAAATAAAGTAATAAAGTAGGAAGAAACACAAATACAGTAAAAGCAGATGAATAAAGTGCAATTTTTTATATATAACAATAGAAAATGAGCAAACTGATTTAAACAAATTACCCAATTAACCAGTAAAAAAGCTCAAAACTGAGCCCTGTTCTAGCAGTCTTCAATCAGACAAGTTCTAACTGCACACTCCTGCCACTAGGGTGCAGGGGAACCTTCTCCAAAAGAGGTGGCCTGGATTAGTGCTCAAGTTATACAAACAAAACTAGATTAAGGATGCCTGAATCTAGTCTATGCTACAGCAACCAAGGTGCACCAATTTCAGAAAGAAACAGCTCAAATAAGCAGGCACAATAAGTCTTTAACCAGAAGTTCCCAGCTCAGAAGGGCAGAATCTAGCTTCTCCTCCCACATGAGTGCAGACCACAAACCTTCTTAATGAAAAATAACTGGCCTGAAGTCCAATTGCTTAAACCAGAACGAATACACCTTTAGAATAACAGACATTGAGCTTTCAGTCAGCAATTCCCAACTTAGAAGGATGTAAGCTACCTGTTCTACCACAAAAGTGCAGACTGCAAACCTTCTTAATGTAAAACAACTGGTCTGGAGCCCAAGTACGTAAACCAAAAGGCTTAGAGTAACAGTTACAATTTAATCAGGCTACTACCAAGCAGTAATAAATAGAGCAGAATAAATACAATTGAGTACTTTTAAGAAGAGGCAAAAGCTAAATAAAGTACATTTTTAGTAAAGTGCAAGGAGAAAGGAATAAGGAGCAGAAGAAAATTTCAAGGTTAAGAACCTAAGTGGGTTGGCCTTCTCAAATGTTCTCTATGTATTAGGTAGAGTGAGCACCAGAGTGGAAGGGGTGTCTCAGATCAAATTTACAGTAGGGGTGGGCAACTGCAAAGTCACCAACTATAACACCACCACAAGAATAGGGTGGGGGGAGGGGGAAAACAGTTTCATGATAGATGATAAACAGAAAACAATGCCAGAAAATATATAAAATAATTCAGTCAGGCAAAATTAAGACAATGCAGAACTCTGAAAGGTTAAAATGTCAAGAAATATACTTATCAATCACTGATATATTTCCAGATTGTTTAATAATCACACTGTAGCCAGAACACCAGGAGTTTCCAACAGTGTATGCAGAAATTTACAGACAGAAACTATTTTTAAATCAGCAAGCCTTGAAGCAATCAGATGACATAAGAGCTGTTAGGCCAGTTTTATAAATTTCACCACAGAAATAGGGGGGAAGCAGTTTCAGGACAGATAAAAAACAGAAAACAATGCAGTTTCAGGACAGATGAAAAACAGAAAACAATGCCAGAAAATATATAAAATAATTCAGTCAGGCAAAATTAAGACAATGCAGAACTCCAAAAGGTTAAAATGCCAAGAAATATACTTATCAATCAGCAATATATTTCCAGATTGTTTGAGAATCACACCGCAGCCAGAACACCAGGAGTTTCCAACAGTTTTAATGCTAAGTCTGTTTTCATTGTGAGACTGTATTGCTTTCTTTAGCAAATGTCTGTCAGTGTTTGTGCTGGAAAATTTCAAATAAAAGTTTAAAATTAAATCCAGATATCTGTAATCATTGTAGAAGTAAAGCAGAAAGCAATATGCACACTGAGAGTTTTGAACAGTGTTTATGGCAATTGGGGAGAAATAGCCAAATAATGGGACACTGGAATGGCTGCGTGGGGGGGGGGCTGAGGGGGGTGGTTGATCCAAATGCAGCAAATGCATACCACCACCTGTTTGTTTACAAAACTAAAAGCACTGATTATAGCTACAAATGAACTGGACAGCATTATGTCTATGAGTTTAATGTTAATATTTTAACTATGAATGCATTTTTAATTTGGCTTGTTTTTTGCAGGCACACAGATGTGAAATGTATTGTTTGGGGTACAACAGTTTGTCTAGCACTTAGTGCACATCAGTAAGGCTATGAGCTGTTAAAGAGCTACTTCCTGTAGTACATGATTTTATTCTCTGAGCCTTAATTTGTCTTATTTGTGACTCTGCCAAGTTATTTCACCAGACAATACTCCCTGAACTGCTCCTGAAAAGTGACACTTGTGAACAGTGGGTTGTACCAGGCTGTTAGCAATGTGTTATACATTTGTCTTTTGAATTCTTGCACCCTTCGCATATATGCTAATTAGTATTTCACTAAATGCTATTTGAGTATGAATCCTAGCATATCTATTTTACTTTAATGGAAAGCCAGATGCATTTTCACTAAATGTGAGTTTCAGTGGAAGAGATGTTTGCTGTTTCTCATATTTAGTCTGGTTTCAGTAGGAGAGTATTTTGTTTAGAAAGTGTCTGCCAGTGTTTTTTATCTGTAAAATCTGAAATAAAAGTTTTAAATGAAATGCAAATCTTTGTCAAAATTGGAAAAATAAAGAAGAAAATAATATGTACAATGATGTGTTTGAAGGGTGTTTATGGTAGTTGGAGAGAGACAGCCAAGTGATGGGATATTGGTATGGCTAGTGCGGGTCTGATTCATTACCCTGCATAAGGTCCCATTTGTCCATGATCTAACTTCTGAGTCACTCTGGCAGTGTATACTGCAACAATACAGCATAATTAGTCATTCAAATAGGTCAGACCTTTACTGAGTGATGCCAGAGGGGATAGCTGTTCTTGACAGAGAAAACATAGGGAGGTCAAAATGAGATGTACATATCCTGCAAGCATGTAAGCCCCCCTCCAAAACATACATGTTATATACAATAATATTTATGATTTATGTGTGGCTTGTGGGTTGTTGAACAAAAGTTGCTGCAGCATTTATACTGTCTGTCATTGTTTTTCTTTATTACTTGCACTAAAGAATGAATTATTTTGATAATAGACCTGGACTTTGTAACATAGTCTGAACATGTTGCACTTTAGTAATATATTTCTGCAGTACCTGTTTACAACATCCAACAGCTGCAAAGGAATTGACATTTTTCAGGTCATATTGGCTGCATTATATGGAGTTATGATCAGAACCATTTAATTATCAGCAACCCTTATGGAGTCATTATTCTGTGAAGCAGTCTTCTCTACAAGATCACATTGTAAAGGATGAATGCATTTAGTTAAAAAGTGGTAGTCTGGCAGTTATTGGAGAGGACTAAAGCTCTGAGTTGCTAATGAGCTGCTTTCTGGGGCAAGGATAAAGTGTTTGAATCTTTTTGCCTTCATTTACTTGCTGTGTGCCACTGAGCAAGTCATTTAACCAGACAGTGCTGTGAAGGATTGGGGAATTTGGGCAAGGCTCATTAAAGGCTCCAGGACATACCTAGTAACTGTGAACCTATTGTTGTTGTTTAATGCATAGGTCATCTAGCTTAGGAAGTATTATGGCAATATCACAAGAGCACCATTTTAAATGCAACATTGACAATATATAATTCAAGGGCAGCAGGCACTGTATTTGTAGATGAAGCAATGAAATATAAAGTTGCTTACCAGCAACAGCCTCTGCATTTATAATAGTTCTCCTTAATGTGGAATTGTTCAGATGAGTTTTACATCTGCATAGATTGTGCATATGTTATCAGGTGGTTAATATTTATTATACTGTCTTTAATATTCCTGTATTTAAACTGTGATATGGTTCTCTACTGAAATCTCTAGACTTGAAATGCAAAGTGTCAAAAAGCAGAAAAAAAGATATTAACTCTTACAGAAGAGTGAATCTCCAACATTGCTCTTCTCCTTTAAACATTTTTTTGTGGTGGGTCCCCCTGTACCCCCACAAACATATATATTCCAACTCTGAGGTCATCATACCTCAAGAAAAGTGAATATCCTGGGAATTGGCCATCTTGGACTTGGTATATGTAAGCCAGTTTATTAGCCATTCAGTCTCCTTCTTTTGGGACTTGTTCTAGTTGGCCCTGATACATATAGCTAGGTCTAACAGCATGAAGATAATATTGTTATACAATTTCATATAGTTCATCCAACACTTGCCAATAAAGTACATGTAACTTTATTTCTTCATAACAATAAAGGGTCTCCACAATCAACAAAGTGGCTATAACTACTGGTTTGGGTTAGGAGTTCTCTGTGGATGAAGTACCTTATACTTTTATCTGGTCAATTTTAAATAGTTTTTAATTTGGCTTTGCAGGACTAGTGTGTGTGATTGTGATTTTGTGTGTGTGTGTGTGTGTGTGTGTGTGTGTGTGTGTGTGTGTGTGTGTGTGTGTGTGTAACAGGGAGAGAATTAAGATGAAATACGTTGGCTACTGTGTGTATGTGTGAAACAAAATTGAAATACATGACTTTGGTCATTATTATTTTTATTAATTTTGTAACATAGACATCAAATCCTTAAAACTAATCCTTTATATGCTCTTACATAAACAATGTGTTTTCACTGTGTTAGCCAATGATGAATGTAGCCATATGACAGATCAAAATGTTTATTACAACTCTATTGTTTTATTGTAACCTAGTGCGTTCCTTATAGTATATTAATGTGTTACTGTAGTTTATTAACTTACTTGACTCTGTACTGTACTCTTTCAACATGTGTATTATAATTACTGTACTAATTTTTGTGGAGCTTTTCTCCTTGGGTCTTCACTGAAAATGGGATTTACGCCCGGCTGGACTCTCCCGGTAAACAAATGTAAAATAAAATAAAATTAGTAAATAAATAAATAAATCTAAGAAGGATATAGTCAACAATGTAGCTGTAATTGCTGGGCTTGGAATGCCTTTGGATAAAAATGTCTAACACTGCAGGTCTGAAAGTTAAAAAGTCATTAGTCTGTCTTTGCACTATTAATGTGCATTTTTTAAAACAAATTGGAATACTTAGGTCATTTGTATCACAGTCAGACATGTGATGTATACAAAGTTGAAAAAGTGGCCATAATTGTAGAGTTGGATATTGGTTGTTTATAATGGCAAGTTTGAGGGGCCTTATATTGTTGAAATGTTCTGAAATTAGTACTTTTTGATTATCGCTTCATATATTTTGTTTCACTGCTTACTAGAAGAAAATGCTCAGAACTACACAATTAAAAGCATTTTAACAAATACTGCTGTATTAAACAAGAAAGAACACATCCATTTATGCATGGTCCTAAAAATGTGTGCAGGGCATCCATGGTTTGATGAAAAAGACTGGGACCCAAGGTACACTTAATTCACCACTGGCTAGATGCATTTTCAATGAATGTAAGTTTTAATGCATTTACAATGAATGTGAGGTTCAATGAAAAAGAAGTATACTGTTACTCATTCTAAATCTGTTTTCAGTGAGAGGCTGTTTTGTTTAGCAAATGGCCATCAGTGTCTGTGCAATAAAATTTTAAATTAAATCCAAATCTCTGTAATCATTGTAAAAGTAAGAAAGTAATGGGACACTGTAATGCAGGTGATGAGGCTGGTCCATTACCCTGCCTAGGGCCCCAGTTGACCATGATCCAGCTCTAGTAGGACATGTTGATTAGACCATGTATTCTTTTTGTGAGGAACCTCTGGGTATGCTCCTGTTGTTACATATACCTCATCAGGTACATACCAAAGGGAGCACTGTACTCAATGATTAGTTTGATAATGGCCAAGTGCAGTGGAACAGTGGCATTCTTGGACCTAGATGCCATACCCTTTCATATATGTTTTGCAATATAGAATGATTTCTTTACTAATGTAGACACATGATTGCCAAAGGCCAGGTTATTGTCTACATGTCTTTTGAAATCCCAGACTACACTCTTAGAGATGTATTATCAATGAGATATTTTCCAGATGTTGCCATCTTCCCAAAGGATACCATTATGCATTGAGTTTTAGGCCATGGCACTGGCACCAGTTATTAGCATTTGTGTCACTGCGAGATTCTATGAATACACCTACCATGCAATCATCTGCAAACTTGTTTAGCCAAAGGCCCTTGACATTGGCCTTGATTTCAGAGAAGCAGATGCCAAAAAGCAGCCTCAGCACAAAGCCTTGAGGGACTCCACTAGTGGCTGTTCTCTTTGTGGAAGTAGATTCCCCTATCCTAACTTCTTGGCCCTATATGTGAGCCAGCTGGCTATCCAGAAGTCTGTCTGAAGGCTGTGGCTAAATAGTGATTCTAGTGGTTCTGATAGGTTGTATTTCATGCCATTAAAGAGGCATGCTAGGATATTATTGCAGCCCATCGATGGAGTGTTCTTGGCCTTGGAGAGTACAGGTACCCTAGTAATAATTGGCATTGTTATGACTGAGGGCATTTCCTGGGGGGTGTCTAGGGAGACAGGGGATAAATGGAGCTAAATTTGTCAGCCAGTACATTTGCTATATTATCTGTCTCAGTATAGGTGGATCCATTGTCAATTAGTTCGGCACATTGTTGTTTATTGCCTTTGATGTTGCAGACATAGCTGAAAATCCTTTGTGATTGACCCTGGCCTGGGAAGCTATTTCTACCTCAAATTCTCAAATGTGGCTTGGGTAGACTCAATTAGCCCCCCTGGGTTGCTTACTTAAATTGATGAGAGACATTTTATCTTGCTGGGTATTGTACTTCCTAATTTTTACCATGATTGCCTTCCTTTTATTAAACACTCTATTGATGATGGGATTCCACCAGGGTGGCTTGTTTTTTGAGTTTGTCCTATGCTTATTCCAGCTAGGTATATCTGTCGCTATTCAGACCTTAACATGATTGTACAGGGTTTCAGAGAACAATTCCTTATAAGTAGTAGTGCTCTCAAAACTGGGGGAGGCCGATGGCTTGAAATTTTGCCAGGGTGTTACTTAATAGAAAGAAGTTTGCCTTAGAATAATTCCTAAAAGTTCCAGGGTTAGCTGGGGTCCCAGGTTTCATTTTTATTTTTATTTTTAAGGAAACAGCTTTATGGTCCCTTCTGACCAATGATGACATTGCACTAAGAGGGAAGCCTTGATCTCCCATGTCTGTGAGGACTAGGTTAAAGATGTTAGCACCACCAGTGGATATACAGACTTGTTGGTCCAAGGTGTTTGTGTTTAAAAAAATCCAGGAATCTCTGGGCCTGCATGTTTAGGTTGCAAGGATATGGTGTGGGACTTTGCCTACTGCAATTTGGATGTGGAGTGGAGAAGCTCAATCATGTCACGCTGTTTGACCAGCCTACTAATGTGAATATAACAGTGATATGTGCTTGATGGCATGGGTGCAGCAGAAATAAAATATCTGGTATTTTTGCTATGATACATATTTTTATTATACCCTAAGGTAAGGATAAATATTTTACTAGTTACTTCGAAAGATGGTGATACTGAATCTATTCAATATTTGGCATAGTTTTACACATTTTTGGAGGCATAAAAACACTTTGATGCAAAATCAGGTGCATCTCTATAATCAGGGACACTTGTGACATATGCTTCTCTGTGTATGTGTGTGCTAGGTGCACATTTATATATATAATATTTTAGAAATCAGTGATGATGCAAGCATTGTTCATATGATGGAATTTGAAAGACCAACTTGATATATGGAATGCTAATTAGAAACAGTGCAACACATTTTTGGCTACCAAGATCATAGCTTCAATTTTTTGGCTATTGATCAAGTTAATTTCGACTGTAGAGGAGGACCAAGACCACTTAAACTCGAAGAGCTGGAATTGGAGTGGCAAGTGAGGCTAAATGCCTACAGCCACCCTAGTCTTAATGATTCTTGTTCCATTTCTAGTGTATTGAAGCTGAATAGTCTTAAGAGATGAACTCTCCCCCTTTTTTCTACATGAAAATTTTGGCTTACTTATAATGGTGAAAAAACTAAACTTTTCTATAGGTTGGCCCCTGTGTCCCTAGTTTTAAATTTATGACTTGTTTACATACTTAGTGAAATATGGAAATGATTGGGGTAATTTGTTATCATGTATTGCACTTTTTTCCAACATTTATTGTCATTATTTTTGTCTCGAGAACTTTTAGTCCTATTTTAAATAGTATAAATGGGTTGGCTTTTTTAGCCACGTGTTAATGATGTTTTAATTAGTCTATATAAAGGTTACGTTGTTAATTAATTTCAACAGTTTCTGAAGAAGTCAGTGAATACTGCTGATGAAAAGCATTTAAAGTGGATTAAACGCCTTTTCGTGGACTGTGTTCTTGCCTCTGCTCGTTTTTTAGTTGTTTTATAGTTATTTGTTTGCTGTTCTTTTGTTTATAAATCCCTATGTCACAAGATGGGTTGCCAACTAGTTTACTGACAGAACCCACACTGTAAAAGTAGCAGACTCCAAATCAGACTTCAGACCAGTGACAAGTGGAGTGCCACAGGGCTCAGTTCTGGGTCCTCTCCTGTTTGGTATCTACTTCTCTGAAATACAGGCTAACACAGAAGTTCTTTGGCTAACTAAGTTCGCACATGACTGCAAACTAGGAACCATAATTGAAACTCCTAACGATGTGGACATCCTACAAAAAGGCCTCACTGAGACAGATGCCTGGTGTCAAAGCCATGGCCTCAAGCTCAATGCCAAAAAGTGCATTGTCATCCCCTTTGTTAAAAACACTGTACCCATGAACTACCACATAGGTGGTAGTTTACTTAACACCGAAAATGTGATAAGAGACCTTGGAACACAGGTGGACAGTAGTCTCTCCTTTGATAATCACATTGCCACAGTGGTCAGGAAATCCTTCTATGTGGCACACCTCATCACAAAAGGTTTCTCATCCAGAAAAAAAATGTCATTGTTCCTCCCTACTCATCACTCATTAGACCCATTATAGAGTACAACACCCCTTTTGGTATGTACCTCACAAGACATCTACAACAACTGGTAAGGCCACAGAAATACCTTACAAAGAGGATTACTGGCCTCAAACAGATGCCCTACGCAGACTGTCTCAAAAAAATCTAGCTTTACTCTGTCACATATCACCTACTCAGAGGCGATCTCTGCTTAACATACAAAGCTATGTCAAACCCAGAGCTATTGGACATGCTCCACTTAAAGAAATCCCAATCCCTCCGAGCTACACGCCCTAGGGACCTAAACCTTCACACCACAATAAACAGGACATGCTGGAGGGATAGATTCCTGTCCCAGAAACTTCCCATACTCTGGAACAGACAACCTATCTATGTCAATTAGCACTCTTCAAGAAAAATATTGATGATTGGATGGGTAATAGGAAATTCACCCCAGGGATCACTTCTGTGGCTCTGCTTGACAGGGGCACAGGAAAATCATTTTCCTGGGTGGTGAAAGCCAGGGTACCTTTTTGGCTAGGCTTGTATAGACCCTAGGACCAACAGCCTAGTACCTACCTATGAACATATGAACCTATGAAATGTACATGCACTATTGTAACTGTTTAAATGTATATATTTTACCAGTGGAAACTGGAATACAGGAGGCTAACTTCAGAAAAATAGCTGAAATTAAATTACTTTATGGCAGAATGTCTGTACTAGGGAGTTTTCTGTATTGTCTTTAAGGTGAAATAATTACTAGTTTTGAAATGTGAAGGAATGCGATTGTTTTATGACTTCCAGTGGGTCCCCTTCAAAACATCTAAAACCCATAACATCTAATTTCATAACATTGAGACCAGAACATCTAAAACCCAAAACATCTAAAACCAATAACATTCAATTTCATAACATCTAACAGTACAAATCACATGAAAATAACATCCCCTCCACATATAATGACATATAATGACACCAAACTAACAAACACACTCTTTACTATGTTTCTGCAGGGGGACTTGATCCTGTGGGGTTAGGAAATTGACTTTTTTCCTCTGTAGTGCGATCTTGTTGAAGTTGGTATATTTAATTTATGGGGGGGGGGGAGCAAGGGGGCTTGATACCCTGCAGAAACGTAGTAAAAAGTGTGTTTGATAGTTTGATGTCATTATATGTGGAGGGGATGTTATTTTCTTGTGATTTGTAGTGTTAGATTTGATGAAATTCGATGTTATGGGTTTTAGATGTTCTGGTCTCAATGTTATGAAATTAGATGTTATGGGCTTTAGATGTTTCAAAGTAGACCCCTTCCAGCATCTGCCAAAGATCTGAGGTCTATGTATTTTCACAGGTAGATGATAAATACTGATAGATTCCAGCACTGGGGGTTTCATCTGGGATAGAGTCAGATGACAATAAATGAAGTCATTCTGCAAGCTATACCAGCAGTAATATTTGAGATATTCATTTGTGGAGTCTCTTAGAGAGACACAGCATTCTGAATTCTGTCTTGGACCTGAAAACATCGGCTGAAAGATCCATTCACACATCTGCCTTGCTTTTAAGTAAGTTAACTAGGGTATAGTAATCGTCTTAGATAAAGTCAGGAATATATCAAAGCGTAGTTTAAATATTTTTCTTTATTTATTTGAGACTGTCCTGCAATGTTGTTTTAAATATTACCTGTGGTTTTGAACTCTGATGTCACTGTGAATATATACTGAGTATTTTCTTGTTCTTTTATTATTTATTATTAAATATTTAAACCTTTCATTGTGGCCTATCTTTGTGAGACATATTAAGTTTTGAAAGTACTTGCATATTTATTTGGGTGACATTGTGTGCTACTCCTAGTAGCCTTGCTCTTGGTCAAACTACCATTTGTATTAATAGTAACATTACAGTAAGATTGGACACCCTTTGTTAAGAGCCTTAAAGTAGCAAATAAGGGGTTGGCTGGTGGCAGTGATAACTACCTTATTGTCTGGGCAAAAGGAGGCATAGCTAGTAAACCTGTGCCAGCCCTTCCCAGGTGTGTGTGTGTGTGTGTGTGTGTGTGTGTGTGTGTGTGTGTGTGTGTGTGTGTGTGTGTATAAATCAAACCTCAAAGAGTGTGTGTGTCAGCTACTTGGACAGAGACATGAAGCACTGGTTGGGCAGAGAGGGTGCTGGACGTCTGGCTTGGCCACTCATCTGAGATCTCAACTCTATAGTTGTGCCAGTGCGGAGTCTTATTGAGGATCTGCAGAAACAGGGAGAAACCAGCCCCAGATTGACTGTGGTCTCTGTATGCTCTTAAGGAAATTGCACTTGATGCAGAAAGCTGCATTTGGTAATACTGTGTGTGTACCTTGTAATCCTCTCAGTGTACATCCCCTCTGGTGCCAGTGGTGAGGACTGAGGCTCCTTGATTACTAGTCCAGTGGTGGGTTGCCACACTTGTCTTCAGAGGTATGCCATTATTAGGTAGCCCAAGCCAGAGTACTTCTATCCAGATGTCAAGGTGAGCTCAGTAGAATCTGCAGTGGTTTAGTTTCTTAAGTAATAGCACACTACTAATAGAGCATGCTCCATTTAGGCCTGGCTCATCATATACATTCAGCCTAAAAGCCTGATTTCCCTTTCCAATTCCCTCTTTTCTAAAATGACATTAAGGTCCCCACCAAGCTGTTAACATTCTACACCTTCAATGACATGAAATATAAAATTAGAGCAGCCTGGATGTTCAAAGGAGAGTCTTGAAAGTGGGTTGTTAGGGTTTCTGTAATAATGTCAGAAGTATGTTGGGTAATTCTGTTTTTAAAACTATTTTTGGTTTTGCCAAAATAGAATGCTTTAAACATGGAACACTGGGTGAAGTAGACTGCCAGTTCACTGTTATGCTTAGGTCTACCTCCACTGAAAATATTTTTATCGGAGCTCAGCCAAGTAAAAAAATCTTGCCACTCATGAAGGGACAAAATTTACAATGGGGGGGGGGGGCACATTTGATGTTCCCGCTAACTAGTCGGTCTCCCTCCTTGGCGGTGCTCTCCCACCAGTTTCATATGCTCCTGACCTTTTTGTATATAAAGAAGGGTTCAGAATTTAGAAACCTACTTTAATGATGCTCCAACTGTCCTGCATTAAATTTTACTCTTCCCTACATCCTTTGAGAATACCAGGATTATACTTCTGTCCAGCCCCTGGATCTAGGTAGGTGATTCCCAGTCTTCTTAACTCACATCCCAGAGGCTCATGCATTGCATTATTATTTCTTCTTTAGATTTCTCTTATTGGCCCTAGAATCCGTGAAACAGTCCTGGAATCATAACTTCACAGAATGAAATCCTTCTGTAGAGCACCAAGATTGGCCATGTATTTCTCTACCTCATTTCTAATTCTGGTCAACCTCATGTCATGAGATTTAATTACATTCCTCTTGGTGGTGTAGGGGTTTACATTCCTAAATAATCTGGCTTAGTATTGCTAGGATGTGGGGCTAGCAGTTCAGCAATTCTGTAACCATTTTGTGGTTTGTCTACTATTCCTATATGTAAAAGGCATATGGACACATGCATACTGCAGTGGTAAACTGTGTGTTGCATCATGGCATTCACACTTGTTGTGCACAGATGCACTAATCTACATAGCCTGCTGCAGACAAGGAATGGCTAAACCTGATCATGTTTTGTCTTCCATTTCATGCATTTGTTTGCCTGTTTAAAGAGTGGTTGTGTGCATCACTGCTTTTGTTACTGAGAATGTGGTAATATCACTGGATTCTCTTTGCTTTCCTTCCACTTTGGTGCTATGTGGTGCCTGTAAATGTTATGATCAATCTATTTGGTGATCACTGGGGGAGTGTTTATGAGTTGCTGTTTTGTTCCTGCAGCTGCTGCTTCACTGCCTATATGTTATATCATGTTTTATAGGTGATGATGATGATGCCTAGGAAGAGAACTTATTGATGTACAGGAACCATTGTGGTATGGTGAATGCCTGCACTATACTGACTTGCACTCACTTAGTTGTGCATTCTCTCTGCAAATGTTCCATACTGCTGCCATTTGCCAGTTATTCCAGTTTTGTGTAGTTGCAAAGTTAGGCTGCACAGTGTCTCAGCTTGCATCTGAAACAGGAAGCAGTCAGCCATGGCAGATTGGTACTAGTGGTGTCAGAACAACAGGTTGTAGTTGTAGTGGTTTAATGTATGAGTGAAGGGTGATCCAAAAGTGCATGAGGGGATAGCCAACCTCATGCTGGCCTCAGGTCACCTAACTGCTGTGGCTAAAGCCCTAAAAAAGGGGGAGCAGTAGAAGTGTTACTGTATATAATAGTGTGCTATATGTACCATGTACACTCCATAATGATCTAGCTGCATATAGCTTATATAACCCAGCTGGTAAATTCAAATGGCCCTGATTCTTTTGAATCACAACCCACAGCTAACACTGCCATTACTGTATGGGGATGGGACACTTGGAAGCCCAGTCTGTAGATGAAGAATGACCATTAGTCCTAATATTGTTTTACTGTGTTCTTTTGCAGCTCCAGCATACATAAGTTACTGCCTACCCACCAAGATATTCAAAACCACTCGTCTCACCTTATTTACTTATGCAAATATTGTAAAATAATTCTACAACATCAAAATCATGCTTTCTGTCCCATTGATCTTTCTCTGCATACTGCCCTTCTCCACACCCCTGTGTATGTTCTGCATGCTTACTTTTCAGTCTTTTCACTCTAACACTTTCCAGCAATTCCTATTTTCATTTTACTAATATCTATGATTTGTTGAGTATGCGTCAATTTCCTGTCGTGTTTTATTCTTCTGCCATGCTGTCACACATTACATGTGACATGTTTATTCTTCTTTGAGGTATAATGTTCTTCTAACCATTTCCTATTAGAGATACTACATATGTGTGTTGCATCATGCTGGTAGCTCTTGTGACTGCCTTTTAACTGCCTGTTGCACAGCTTGGGTTGGACCTTCTTTATGAAGAAGCATTTCTGATTATCCAGGGTGTAGCTGGTAAGACAATCTGTACACATGCCTGTTGTTCTGTGCCTGTCTGTGCTTCTACACTGTGCTAGTACAGCATATTCTTTGTTGCTATGTGCTGCCTCACACTTAACACTGATATGCCACAGAAGGCCTGCACCTAGTTCATTCTGCCTTGGTGACTCCAATGACTGTGGGTCCAGCATTCAACAAGCTGGTCCCCTATATCTCAAATTCACTCCAGGTCATTTATATGGACTAGAATGAGTCCAATTATCTTTGTCCTGTTGCTACTTAGCTACCTAGACAGGTTATGACAGTCCAGACCGCCTTTGTATCTTTTGGGTGGAGTCCTGCAGTGGTTACCACATGCCCGTGAGTGGGCCTGTAGTTGCCGTGCGATCCCTTGCTGAGATTAAACAGCGTGGGCCTAATAGCTTTATTTGATTACATGCGCGGTTCGTCCCCTTCCACCATCGGTCCCATTGATGCTTTGTTTTTTAAGCTCCCCAGAGAGGTGAGAGTTTTTTTTTAGATTAGAGAGCAAGAGGAGTCTGGCTGGGATGATATCCGGAGGGCTAGGGGAAGAGGGGGATAGTTATCTGAGTTTTGGGCTGAGTATGTTCAGTATGTGCACTGAACCTGTGTGTCCAGGTGTTTTTTGTATCATTTTTAGTCATTTTTTAGAGCATATCTAGGAGTTTCCTAACATAGCTGAAAAGGCCTTGAAAAGGCCTTATTTGAAGCTGATTAAAATTTTTCTGATTGTCCTTTGTTTTTTGCCAAGTTTTTTTCTCAGTTGATTTTTTTTTTCTTGTAATGATCAGGGTGACTTCCTTTACTGATTTTGTCTCTATCATGTAATAGCTTTCTCCTCTTAAATTTGTTCCGTTTGTGTGGCTCTTTTAACCCAGACTGGATGTTGTGCTGTTGTGGAAGGAGTCTTGGTTTTGTTTTGGTTTGTGGAAGATCCATGCAGTCCTGAGGTTGTCATAGAGAGGCATTTGTAATTTTCTGGCTTTTATTTTGGGTTGTCCTCTCCTCCAGGTTGTGGTTTTGAAGGAGCCCACAGGAGTCTTTGAAGTTTGCTTTGGTCTTTCTAGAGGTAGTGGATTAGTTGCTTTTGTTAGGGATGTGGATTTTCTTTGTTTGATGTGGGGAGAGAGATCTCACCAATCCAGATTTCACCAATGTGGTTTGTGATTTGTCCCCATGTTTTTGTCCCCATGTTTGTGACAATTGAGATCAACTATTTTTCTCCTCATTATGGTTTTTGTGAGCTGTTCCATGGCATTATGATTCCATGAAAGGAAGGGAACCCAGGAACCGTTGGGCTAGAAAGTTAGGGCTTGAGTAATGTTCCCCAGTCTATATCACCCAATTGTAGATAGTATGGATACATTGCCCCCCAGTGTCATTTATACCCTCCAGTGTCTTCAGGGAAGAGGGTGGCCTGTAGCATGCTAGAGGGGGAAATTGTAGAGCAGTTTTGCCTATAGAGCAGTTGGATGGTGTGTATGGTACCATGCACCTTACCACTGGGAGGTGTTGGAGGTATATGGTGTGGGTATCCTACTCCTTTCCTTGTTGGTGTGGTCTGGTTTTGTGGTATCCTGTGGGGATAAAATAGTAAAACTCCTAGTGCTGGGGTGCTCTCAGAACGGTGAACCAGGTTTCAGTCAAAGCCTCAACATTGGTTTGTCCATACTGCACAGAAGGCGCAGTTGCGAAATTTGAGAGATTTAGACTTCTGGCATTGACTGCATTACCCCCAGTTTCTTCCCATTTTTGTTTTTTAGGGTTTCTTTTATTTTTTGAGCCTAAAATTTAAAAAAGGAATGTTGAGCCTTGAGGAGCCTTAGCCAATATCCGGATGGGGGGGTGCTGAGCCAAGCTCCGAAGCAGCTGTGTGAAGCAGCGAGGCTTGTCAAGCATGTCAGCAGCAGACTTGTGTCACTTTTTGCATGTCACAGACAGCAGTTTTATTAAGCCCCCGATCATCTTGTCTCTATATTGTGGCATCATTTGGCATCATGAAGGAAGGAGGCTCAGGGTAGGGTCATTCACTGCCTGCTGCTACATAGGTCAGACTCATCCTCTATGTCCTTTTCATGTAGTCCAGGGAGTCCATCCTCAGGTCACGCTCACCAGCATGGCACACACCTGTGTGGACAATGACTGTTTGCCGTTGGAGTGACACAGTGTGCTTGTGTGTGCTTGGATTCTCTACCGTGGAGGAGTGTTATGTGATCTCTCCTCTAGGCAGCTTGGTGTGATGGACAGTGTGTTGTCTGTGTGTCTGGTGCCTATGTATGTATGTTAAAGTATGTTGTATTTGGCCTTTTTTATGTATTTACTGCTTTGCACACTGCTTTTGCTGTTTATGTGTGTTTGTGTTTTATGTGTTGCTTGTGTAGTGGTTTGGTGTCTTGGCTGTTTGGGGAGCTGTCTGCTGTTATTTTTAATTTTTGAAGAGCGTTCCAGTATGTCTTTTGTGTGTTTATGTGTTTGATTGTTGTGGTATTATGTGAGGCTGGTTTTTGGTTTTTTGTTGGTGTGTAGTCTTTCCTCCTCCTCCTGTCTGGTCTTGCCCCCTGAGAGTTGAGAGAGCTCTCAGCAGTTTTTGGCTAAATAGCTGCATCTCTCGCAAGTATTTGTGTTATGTGGGAGGTGAGCATGAGTCAAAATGGAATGCCACAAGGTACCATTTTCCATTAAGAGACACCTGGGGAATGTTATTGCTCCTATTCCTTGCACACTGCATAGTTCAGACTGTGTGTATTGTTGGCTATCCTACATGGGTCTGTCATGGTACATAGTCTGTGCCAGTCACTTAGCCTTAATGCACTATCTTGGAAGTTAATTTCTGTTGGGAAATATAATTGTATCATCTTTGCCCTGCACTACTCAGAGCTATACATGGTGCTCATTGAAGATGCTCACCTCCTTGGGCTTATTTATCCACTGAACCATTATAACTTTAATGTTTAATTATCAGGTTTAAGTAGTTTTTAATACACTTTGATGTAATTTAATGAATAAAGGTGTTGTTTCTTGACTGGTGATGAGACAGATGAGTTGTAAGTTGGGAAAAAGTATTACAAAGGTGAAATGGGTCATGAGTCAAAATGGAATGCCATGAGGTACCATTTTCCATTAAGAGACACCTGGGGAATGTTTTGCAACTGATTTTTTTTTGAAGCAGCTAGTAGTTTTGAGGCCATTGATAACTGATCTGTTAAATTTGACTGTGGTGTTCAATATATAAGTGACAATGTTAAGGACAGCTGAAACTGATGATGTAGAATTTTTGCATAACCATCTGGAAGCCACTGTACCATCCAAACAGCAAATGTGTGTAGTCTGAGGCAAGACAGCTGCCATGGTGAAATAGTAGATGTAACATCAAATAATTAATGACATGGAAGTTAAGGCAAGGAAATGGAATATAAGCTAGTGTGGAGTCTTGGCAGATCCCGAAAAAAAATGAACTTCATGCAGTATGTGAAAACAAAAATGGGCTAGTTTTGCACAGTTAGGATATAGCACAGACAAAGCAATTACCATTATTGGAAACTGAAATTAAGTAAGGCAAACCAAGTCCAATTTTGATTGAATTTTTGACTTTTTATAGAAAAGAGCAAATTTTGTGGAAGTTGTGTCAACCAAGGGGAAAGTAGTCTAGAAAGGGGAGACATATGTTAGTGTAAAATGATAATTATGATTTACCATTAAAACATCATCTACATTTTGTGTGTACGATGTATGAAGAACAGTGGAGAAGACTTATACTTAGATTATTATTTCTATCCATTCTGAATTTTTTTCTGGGATGGTAAAGCACTGCACTTTGATAGCCTGGAAGGGTCATGGTACATAGTATTGGTAAAAAAGGGAATTATCAGTCATAATTCTCCAAATGCAGAATGAAAAAGTGATAAGAGGATGGTCAAGCTGGGAAGAGTGAACATTTTAAAGGAAAAGGGTGACTGGAAGAAGAGGCCAGATTCAATCTGTATCAGCAAGAAGCCCCATGAAGAGGATGATTGGATAGATTAGAAAACTTTGCATGAAGGTTAGAAGTATGTGTCTTAAGAAGTGCAAAGCATTCAAAATTTGAATACACCACTCTTCAAGAACTCCATGTGAAGACAAAGATGGTCTAAAAATTTGTGATGCTGATGTCAGTGTGAGGGCCATAAGTGAACTGAACTTGGAGTAAGCCCTTATTTGTATGCATGTTGTTGCATGCATATTGTTAGAGGATGAGTTTGTGTGGGACATTTAGTTTAACAACTCACTACTATGTTTAAAATAATGTTTGCATATTCTTAGACAATATTTAATTTAGTCAGGCAGGAACATTCATGGAATACTAAAGTGTGTAAATAAGTTTGTAAGCTTTAAACATGGAATGTGAATTGATAAAGTGTCATTGAATAAAGTGGAGAACTTTTGTAGACTATGTTTTGCTTTACTTTTAGGTACTGGCATAAACCTGGACTTAGGATACTTGTTAAAGTTTCAATTTTATAGTTGTCAAATTATGATTTTGCTATATTCTCAGATGTTCTAATTTAAAATAATTTGCTATAAATCTTGTTATTACTTGTAAATATATAAACATAAGTTCTAGTTATAATTGTTCAAATGGAACAAATTATTTTATGTTTTTCTACTGTATGTTAACTATT
Organism: Protopterus annectens; assembly: GCF_019279795.1. Taxonomy (NCBI): domain Eukaryota; kingdom Metazoa; phylum Chordata; order Ceratodontiformes; family Protopteridae; genus Protopterus; species Protopterus annectens. The sequence goes on from NC_056737.1 coordinate 713,836,642, forward strand.
TCTACTACAAATATTCATTTTATAGTGTTGATATTTTACCATGCCCTGTTGAAAATTAATTTGCTATAAATGTATGTAGTATTGGTGATGCAAAGTTGAAATAAACTGTGATCCAGAAAGCACAAAAGACTTTATATTTTTTAACTTATTTTGATGCTGTTGCTTTAACTTTTAATGCTAGGATATATACTTTTTTCTTACATGAAAAGAAAATATATAAGCAGTATGGATATCACTGTATGTGTTTGGAAAGTTGGGATTAAAATATGAGGGATGAAACTAAGTAATGGTAGATACAGGGATAGATAATGGAAAATAGACAAAGGATTAGGTGAAATACCTTAAGGTTAGTGACTAAGACAATAATTTATAATGTAAGCAAGGCAAGGGGCCTTTCTGGACTAAATAAGTATTTACTACATGTTGCTTAGAATTTAAAGTCCATTTGGGGGCTTTAATCATAGGCCTGTGTTCTTCTGAGTGGTTCCATTTGGTCCTATTGGGCTGATGAGGACATATGATGATGTTTGACATCTTGAGTCAAATGGGTTTATATTATAAAATTATATGTCAGTTGTGCTTACAGTGATTTGTGGTTGAGATATGTTTTTATAATGATAATGATAATTAACTGAGATGGATGATTATAGGAATATGGTGATGTCTGTTGGTGATGCAGATGACTGACAGAAGAGAAGACAATGTAAAGGAGGGGCATAATAAAGACTATATTAAAAGCCATGAGTTTGTATATGAATGGAGATCAGATATATGAATGGATACCATTTTCTTAACATGTGGTGTTCAGAGATTGAGATGTGAATTGGCAATGATAGATGACAGTTTTAAGCACTGCATAAACCATTTTGCAAAAGATAAAATAGCTCAAGTTAAGGATGTAATGATAGGAGTGGTACCAAGAGGAGGATTAAGATGGTTATATAGCATAGATTGTAAATGAGCACTGATATGGGCAAGATTACATGTCTGCTGACAGAGGACTTTGAGGGGAGAAGTGAGATAAAAGAGTGGACATATGGAAGATATAGCAGACAGTAGTAGTTATGATGGTAGGAAAAGCTAATGAGGACAAGATCTGTGAAGAACCACATGGAGAGCTTAGGGAAGAAAGTGAAAAAAATCAGTCAATATAAAATATGGATATTTGAGAAGCTAAAAATTAAAAAATTCAGATTTCACCTCAGAGTAAAGATATTATAAAAATCAAAATTGGAATTGCTCTTGAGTTTAATACTGAAATGTTTCAGCTATACTTAATATTAGGTTGGATATGTATTTGAAAATATACATTGAGAAAAATTGATAAAGCTGTTTTGAAAATATTAAGCAATGTTTCATACAGGATAAATGCTCTTATTATATTATAATGTAATTATTAAATCTGAATAAGTATGGTCTGGACATAAAAATGAAGTGTAAATATTTGTTAATAAGGTCTTCCATGAATTCATAACAACAGTAAAGTCAGGTATAAAAAAATAAAATCAAAGAGTGCAATAAGACAGCAAAGAATGTGACTACATCCAGATGATAAGAGTTTTATTATTAATTGATTTATGGGGGGTCCATCTAAGAGGGCTGTTCTGGCAGAGTTGCCTGTTGAAGCTCTGCTGAAATGTTTGAAATTTAACAGTAAAGCTTGCCTTAACTAATTCATGAAGTGTGAAACTTAAATCATAAATTCCTTTTTTAGTATCTAAACTTTCAAAGTCAACAGTTTAATGGCATTGTAATAAAAATAAGAGCTTTCCTGAATCATCTCCAAGACAGATCAAAGGAGAGTGCCTGTAAGCCTTCTTTGTAGGAAATGTCAATTAAAAAAAGAACTTTTACAGATTGCTTCTTCTATTTAGAACCTTTATTTAAAATGGACCAGTTTCAAATTAAATTTGATATACTTCATAACAACTGCCACAAGAACATTGACATTTTAAAAGCCTTAATACAGCTGAAAGAATATATGGAAAATACATTGACTGGTATTGACGAAGGCTGAAAGGGAATGAATTTCAAACTTAGTTTCTTCTAAAGAAAAATACCAGGTTGACTGATATGAATTAGAAAATAGGGAAATAAAAAAAGAATATAAGAAATCAATAAAATTGAAGGGTTGGGAGGGTGGCCTAATGGTTAAGGTGTTTGCCTTACAAGCACAAGGTTCAGGGTTTGTGTCTCACAAAGGACAATTGACTAGGCTTAAAATGGCTCGCAAGGGCAGTTAGCTTAGTACTAATCTATGAACCTATGAATCTATGAAAGGAAGCAGCACAATAAACTTTTTTAATCCTTTTTACAACAAATGCTAAATGTGTCTGAGAGATGTGTGTATGGACTGGAAAGAGCCCTCAGATCTCTGACAAAATCTCCTACTAAACCCGGATTTCCTCCTAGATCCATTATTTGTAAGATTTACATCCTGTCTTGTCAAAGAGCTTATATTATGTACTGCATGAACAAATCAATAAAATAGGTACAAATACTGGAAGATTTAATAACGACTTTGCTATCAAGAAAATGGAAAAAAGAAAGATTTGTTACATTTTTGTTAGAGTGTTAAATAAGAATGCTGTAACAACTCACATTATCTAGCAAAGCTAAAATTATTTCTTCAGAATGTCACAAGAACATTGACTAATTTATAACAATAAGTTTCATTTGTGCAAGAGAATAATGTCATTCATTTTAGGGATATATATGGATTGGAGTCACTCTTCATTAAAAAGACAACCAGAAAAACACAATGGGAAAACAGCCTTTGCTTCAAAAAACATCTAAAAACTAATTAGTAACATAAAATGGGAAGATTTCACCTTATTATTCATTAGCAGTTAATTTTCTTGTTATGAATGTGAAATGGTATACTATTACTTGTGATAATGTGTATATAACAAATTTTTGTTTTACTTTTAAAGACAGATAATTGTTATTGTCTTATCAAAATTACTCCAAATAGAAGGTCAGCCCTTTTTTCATAGTTTTATAAGTAATAATATGTAGTTATTTTAGATAACATGGGAAGTTTGATTTTTTTTGATATATTAAAGAGAAATGAAAGAGAATGAATAATTCTCTTTACCTCAATTACATATTCATTTATGAAAATTACGTTCACTTACATAGAGTATTTCAGTTTTTTACTTCTCTTTGTTAATAATTACCAGTAAAACATCAAAGAGCACCTTCTAACAGGAAAAATATCTTTGCAAGCATTAAACAGCAATACTTGCATTAATGTTTTGCACTAATTAGAGTGAGTAGGGACCTTCATGGATGATTAACTCCAGTTATCAAAGACATTAAAAAGGTTCCATATTGTATTTTTGAGACTCATAAATGCAAGTCTTGGAATTTCAAAAAATTATAAAACTGGAGAATGGTGAATTTTGAACATTGTTGTTCTCCCTTTAAAGCTGATTTTTGCAGAAAGCAAGTCCCCTGCATCCTCAGAATGTGAGAGCATTCCCCCAATACCTGTAAACTTATTTATACCAACTCTGAGATTGCCATACCTTGGAATAAATGAAATGCTCCAACAAAGAGCAATGTGAGACTTGGTGAAAACTGTTTTCCATTAAAAACTGTTAACTTCTGGTCTTAGGGCTAGAATACTAGCGTAAAATAAAACAGGGTTGCTGTGAGCTAAAATATAGATGTAATTCCTATTTAATATAGGTAAGCTAATTTGGTATCTTAAGTGATCATCATTATTAGCGATTTTCACATCTCAAAGTGGTGATGATCAATAAGTAATGTAATGGGTGGTTCTTGAATAGCGAGATGTTGAATTTTACAAATGCTGGAGTGATTGCTGATTGTTTAACAAAAGGTATAGAAGTTTTTATACGTTGAGTTTGAATATTTAGTTATAACTACTAAAAATTATTAAATATATTAAATAATTAAAATGTTCATAATTAGTCATTCAAAGTAACTACACACACACACACACACACACACACACACACACATACTCACATATATATATATTTATATACAAAAAAATTATATATATATATATATATATATATATATATACATATATATATATATATATATATATATATATATATATATATATATATATATATATATATATGTTAGATACATGCAGACTTACTTCATTTGCATATTGATAGATGACAATCCACTGTTAAGAGTTAGGATGGGTAAATCAACTGAAATATTGAATGGAAATGAATTTTTTGCATCAGGCATGTATAAGAATAATAACCAAGCTCCCTATTGAAATGTAGGCACTTGTAACACTGAATGCCAATAGAGCAAAAAAAAAAAGGATGAAACTACTGGAGAACAGTGAATTTCAAACATCAGTCTTCCTCTGAGCTTATGTATACTAACAGGTCATCTTGACCTTGGAATAGGCCAGTCTCTCTCTAATATTGGACTTGCTCATGTGGGTCCTGACATTTCAAATGGTTACCAATAAGGCTCTATGTGGTAAATTGGTGGTCAGGTTTTTATAGGAAATGAAAACAAAGCTTCTATATTTATATCTGTCATTTTGTGTAATGTTTTGTAATAGGTAATAGGATTGTATATGATATGAATAGATGCATAAACTGATTGTGAGAGATGGCCTTTGTAAGACTGCAAGACAAATGTTATAACTTTGCTTTTTATATTTGTGGATAGATGTAATTGAATAGACTTTGTAGACATACCTGTAACCTGTCAAATAAAATTCATGCTAATACAAAACCTGTTATTCCATCAACTTTATAAGTTTGCAAGTGCAATATTTGTAGATAATAAATAAAGTTTACATTTAAGTTGGATTGTCTACAAGAAGAATACAGCATGACTGGATAAAGTGATGTGAACACTGAATCTCAAGAGAAATACATTTTGTAGTCGAAGTCACCTTGGTTAATACCATTTCAAATGAAATAATTAGTATGGATTTGATATATGAGAGAGTATATTCATTAAAGAAATAATTAAGGAAATGTAATGATTACATGGCTACTTACTCAAGAGCCCTTACAAGCCAATGATAAGAGTCATCAATCCATTAGTCTAGATTTCAATTGAAAATGGTCAGGGAAGTGGTCTGCTTCATGTGAATAAGAAGCCTATTCCAGAGGAGAGGCAATCTCTGGGATACATATCTGCCTCTCCAGCATGATTTATTCATAACATAGATCAGGTTTATATCTTTGGAGTGGGTAACACTTGTACAATTAGTTTTTTTTAGAATATGTAACAAACTGGTAAGATAGTGATCATGTTGAATATCAAACAGTGATTAATGAAAAGAAATAAATAGGTTATATTCTTATACAGATTTACTGAATAATGATCTCCTTTAGGTTTGTATATAAGTGATGTATGCTGGTGCAAGGAACCATTTGACAAGGTCTTGTGGGACAAAAAAATAGTAATAAATAAATTAAAGTTTACATACTGCTAGACATAATGTGATTTCCAGTAAAATGTAAAAAATAAATATGTTACTTTTGTGTTGAAAGTTAATTTTATAATGCTTAGAATTGTATCAATCTATCTATCAATCTTTCTTTCTATCCATCTTTTTGGTTTAGTTATGCCTGGTTAGTGACCTCTTTTCAGCGTAGACTCAAGGTTATGTTTATATGTACTAGGTAAAATTTGGCCAAGGCACCATGAAAATTCCCCTATTTTGTTCAGTAGATGCAATGGAATAATTTACTTCCCCTGAATTTCCACCAGCTAAGGCAGATGGGGCCTTGGTTTAACATTACTTTCAAAATATGGCATTCTTAGGAATGTAACACCCAATAATGCTGTAGTGTTGTGTACTTTTTGATGAATGAGTTTAAAGATTGTAAGGAGATCAAGCCCATGTAAGTTAACTTTTATTGATTTTTGCTATTTAAGTAATAACAGTTAACTTGGAACTTACATTTAAACATGACTACATAAAAGTTTATAGGCTTTACACAAATCACATAACACATAAATTGTATAATATAATACAAAATTCATATAACATCTTGCCATTTTTTATATTCTTGCAAGTAAATTTTTACAAGAGATGTCTGACAAAAATTACAGAGATTATATGATAATATAATATCAGGTTTATAATAAAAAAAGAGGTTTACTCTCTAATCTACTGTTTTTTAATGGCAAAGGCAATTTTAGAAAAAAATTAAAATTAAAACTAGTTGAGGAAAAAAAAAAAAAAGTTCAAATCTACAGGAAACAGGAAGTGAGTGATAAGGAAATCATCATTAAGAAAAAAAAACAGAACTTCCTCCAATTCCACATTTATTAATCACTGGTCCAAGGTCTGCAATTTGTTGAAATTACAAAGACAGTAATCACATGAAATTGTTGTTGAGTTATATATTATTGTCTCAACTTATATCTCTCATTCTTTATTTTACATTTTCCTTCCAAATATTTTGGAAAGTTTGTTTTGGGCATGCACTGTAAAAAATGTATATAGTTATTATTTTTGAGGAAATGCTGTTCATATTGTTCATAAATTCTGAATTATATATATTATGGTTATAAGAGTTGCAACAAAAATAAAATTATATTAGTAAAAAAGCAATAAAAAATAGATGAAGCATACCAAGGGGTGGTAATGCAGTTATCATTCACATTGCCCTTTGGGTAACAATAATTGTAGAGAGCAGCAAGACAATGAGAAGTAATACAATAATAAGAAATTAGAAATAATCTTGTTGACTCACATATCTTTCTTTATTTTATATAATTTAAAGTGAGTGAATATCTTTATATGTTTGAATACATGAAGATAATGAAGTGTATAAGTTCTTATGGGAAGTACTAATGAGACTAAATTAATATATGAAGATTAGAGGATTACAGAACAAATCAAAATAAAATTAGGTTTTCTGTTTCCCTCTTTTCTCTTCTTTTGCAACTTCAAATATGTTTTTCTTTACATTATTATTAAATAAGTACTCTGAATATTTAAAAGATCAAATTTTTCACTTAACAGAAATATACTTGGAGAACATGCCAAAATGTTGATAAGAAATGTGTCTGATCTAAGCTTTATATTGTCTTCAGCATGGGCTTAATGGAGGTAAACCTTATATCTTTTTGAAAGCCATGAAGAGTCGGTATAAAATCATTGATAGTTTAATTGAGGGTGCCATAATTAGACTAGGAATGCTAGTGTTTAGCAGTTTCAGAGTGAATATGTCAGTAAATATGAAAACAATTTTCTAGGATTTGGTGTTTAATTTAAATTAGTAAAATATTTAATTTCATACAGAAATTTATCACTAGCGGTTATGGGGTAGAAATAGTTATTATCTTAAGTCACACAAAGTTATAAATGATTCAGAATAAGCATTTTAATAAATGTTACAACCACTTGGGAAGTAATTTCATTATATGCTAATGGTTTAAATAGTTATTAAAATATGGGCCTGGATAAATACCTTAAATGAAATACATTTAATATAATATTTTCTTAAGAAATGCACTTATTAGAAAACGATGTTTGGATATTTGATTTTAAAGATTAGAGCATCATGGCAAATTTGTTTTAAAACTAAGGAAATAAGTTCCTATTTTATGGAGAAATAATTAAATTATATCCAAAAGTCATTTCTCATATAATGACTCCAAGGGAACTTATTACCTTAGTTATTATGAACGTGATATCAGGCCTTGGAGTAGAAACTGAAAATGCTATTTAGGCATTTTATTTTAAAAAATTAAGGAGAATTTGATTATGGGCATGACTTTAATTGTATCTTTGACAAATCAAATACCAGTGTAGTTTGAGAGCTGAGAATCACTGCTACAGTGAAAATATTAAAAATTGTATCATTCTATTACACTTAAAAAGTTAAAATAACATTTTTAATAATAATATTAATAATAATTATAAAAATAATTATGTGTTTAATTATATAATAATTATAATAATTATAAAGAATAATTTTAATAATAAAATTATTTAATAGCAAATAGCAATGTAAGAGTGAATGACCATATTACTTTGGGATTCTTTAAAATCATATTTCTATGGCAGAATTTCTGACTGGTGCCAAATAAAATAGATGAATGGATAAAGAGTTAACGTGCATGAGAATATAAATCATGCTAAATTAAAGATTAAAATTTAAATTCCATAATTCTTGACTTAGTTAAGATCATAAATAAAAATATCAATTAATATTGAAAGTATAAGATAACAATAGTCTTAGAAAACCTACAATAGCAATCATATTCCATAACCCCAAAAGGCTTACTCAGACTGGCAAATAATAGAATTGAAATTATAGCTCAAATCAAATATACATATGCAAATTCCAGGGAATGAGAAAGTGGTTTCTGATACTGAACATATACAATATTTGCCTTTAAGGCTTACTGTGAGAACATTAATAAGGATGAAAACTAATGATGTATTCAATACATTTATTAAAATCCTTGTTAAATAAATTATCCAATGGAAATATTAATGCCATGTTGAAACCCATAAACAATGTAGAAATAGCTGAACAAATTAAACATGGAAGGAAAACAGATGGGGTAATATCTGGGTTTTGTAAGTTATTTCCCAAAGGAGACCTCATTATTAAACATAGTTTTTATTATTTTAAAGAATAATACTAGTATTCCTCCTTCATGGAAATATACAACTGTGATATTCAAACAAGATAAAAATGCATTTTATTGTTCTCCTTATAGTCCAATTTTATTATGAAATACTGATTATAAAGATTTAATGCCATGCCTCTCTACCAGATTTAAATTAATAATACCATCTTTATTAGATGAAGGTCAAAGGGGATTTATAATTAAAAGACAAATTCAGGACAGTATTAAAAGCACTATTACATTTTTTGATTACATGAATCTTAACAGCATGGATCTAGCTATTGTTAGTCTAGACTTAGAAAAAGCTTTTGATTCGTTAGGGAGTGGTTATTTATTGACAATATTTGGATTTTCCAATTTGTACACAAGTCATATAATAATGTTACATAATAA